>NC_084747.1:2202386-2209886 GCF_033978785.1 Entelurus aequoreus
CCGTCTTTGTTTTTGGCAGCTCGGCAGGAAGCCCCGCCACAATAAAAGAGGAAATGAGAGTAGATGAAAAGGAAGGAGCGAGGAGAGGAAATGAGGTAAAGAAAAAGGGAAGAAGAATGTTTGATAACGACGAGGAGGAGACCTGCTTGTTTGCTTTAATGACTCACTTTTATCTGCTCTGCTGCTACGACAAGAAGGAAGAACACACGCTTGTGGGAATAGCAACTAGTCTAGATGTAGCATGTCCTATGTAGCATGTAGCATGTAGCATGTCCTATGTAGCATGTAGCATGTCCTATGTAGCATGTCCTATTTAGCATGTCTATGTAGCATTTGTAGCATGTAGCATGTCCATGTAGCATGTCCTATGTAGCATGTCCATGTAGCATGTCCTATGTAGCATGTCCATGTAGCATGTCCATGTAGCATGTCCTATGTAGCATGTAGCATGTCCTATGTAGCATGTCCTATTTAACATGCCCATGTAGCATTTGTAGCATGTAGCATGTCCATGTAGCATGTCTTATGTAGGATGTCCATGTAGCGTGTAGCATGTCCAAGTAGCATGTCAATGTAGCATGTCCTATGTAGCATGTAGCATGTCCAATGTAGCATGTCCATGTAGCATGTAGCATGTCCATGTAGCATGTCCATGTAGCATGTCCTATGTAGCATGTAGCATGTCCTATGTAGCATGTTCTATGCAGCATGTCCTATTTAGCATGTCCATGTAGCATGTAGCATGTCCATGTAGCATGTCCATGTAGCATGTCCTATGTAGCATGTCCATGTAGCATGTAGCATGTCCATGTAGCATGTCCATGTAGCATGTCCTATGTAGCATGTAGCATGTCCTATGTAGCATGTCCTATGTAGCATGTCCTATTTAGCATGTCCATGTAGCATGTCCTATGTAGCATGTCCTTGTAGCATGTCCTATGTAGCATGTACATGTAGCATGTGTATGTAGCATGTTTATGTAGCATGTTAATGTAGCATGTATATGTAGCATGTTTATGTAGCATGTTTATGTAGCATGTTAATGCAGCATGTTTATGTAGCATGTTTATGTAGCATGTTAATGTAGCATGTTTATGTAGCATGTTAATGTAGCATGTTTATGTAGCATGTTAATGCAGCATGTTTATGTAGCATGTTTATGTAGCATGTTAATGTAGCATGTTTATGTAGCATGTTTATGTAGCATGTTTATGTAGCATGTACATGTAGCATGTTTATGTAGCATGTTTATGTAGCATGTACATGTAGCATGTTTATGTAGCATGTTAATGTAGCATGTTTATGTAGCATTTTTATGTAGCATGTTTATGTAGCAGGTTAATGTAGCATGGTTATATAGTATGTTTATGTAGCATGTTAATGTAGCATGTTTATGTAGCATTTTTATGTAGCATTTTTATGTAGCATGTTTATGTAGCAGGTTAATGTAGCATGTTAATGTAGCATGGTTATATAGTATGTTTATGTAGCATGTGTATGTAGCATGTTTATGTAGCATGTGTATGTAGCATGTTTATGTAGCATGTTAATTTAGCATGTTTATGTAGCATGTTTATGTAGCATGTTTATGTAGCATGTTTATGCTATCCCAAATATTTCAACTTTCAAAGAATGTCTTATAATCGCATAAGAATGGCATAAAAACACTCTGTGTGTGTGTGTGTGTGTGTGTGTGTGTGTGTGTGTGTGTGTGTGTGTGTGTGTGTGTGTGTGTGTGTGTGTGTGTGTGTGTGTGTGTGTGTGTGTGTGTGTGTGTGTGTGTGTGTGTGTGTGTGTGTGTGTGTGTGTGACAGGCACCACCAGGCTGCAGGGCACCACCTTGGCAGAGGTATTAAATCTTTTTCATCCTCTCCCCAGGCTGTCGGAAGAACCAGGAGACAGATTTACTTTCTATCTCTCTTCAACTCACACACACACACACACACACACACACACACACACACACACACACACACACACACACACACAGGAAGTGGTACCAGGCAGGACAAAGCAACGCGGGCTGAAAATAAAAAAATATATCTTCACTTTTTACAGGTTAGCAACACTAGCATAGCTATCTTAGCTGCATGTTTACATGACATTTTAACATCATAATAGGTTAGCAACACTAGCATAACTATGTTAGCTGCATGCTAACATGATTTTAACATAATGTTAGTTTAGCAATACATGAGCTACATGCTAACATTACATTTAACATCATGCTGGGTTGTCAATGCTAACATGTTATTTCAACATCATGTTAGTTTAGCAACACTAGCATAGCTAGGTTGTCTACATGCTAACATTACATTTCAACATCATGTTAGGTTAGCAATACTAACATAACTACATGAGCTACATGCTAACATTACATTCAACATCATGCTAGGTTAGCAAAACTAGCATAATTATGTTAGCTACATGCTAACATTACATTCAACATCATGCTAAGTTAGCAAAACGAGCTTAACTACATGAGCTACATGCTAACATTACATTCAACATCATGCTAGGTTAGCAAAACTAGCATAATTATGTTAGCCACATGCTAACATTGCATTTTAACATCATGCTAGGTTAGCAAAACTAGCATAACTATGTTAGCTACATGCTAACATTACATTTTAAAATCATGGCAGGTTAGCAATACGAGCATAACTACGTGAACTACATGCTAACATTACATTCAACATCATGCTAGGTTAGCAAAACTAGCATAACTATGTTAGCTACATGCTAACATTACATTTAACATCATGCTAGGTTAGTAAAACTAGCATAACTATGTTAGCTACATGCTAACATTACATTTAACATCATGCTAGGTTAGTAAAACTAGCATAACTATGTTAGCTACATGCTAACATTACAATATAACATCATGCTAGGTTAGCAATATTAGCATGACTATGTGAGTTACATGCTAACATTACATCCAACATCATGCTAAGTTATCAAAACTAGCAGAACTATGTTAGCTACATGCTAACATTACATTTTAACATATTAGGTTAGCAAAACTAGCATAACTATGTGAGCTACATGCTAATATTACAATATAACATCATGCTAGGTTAGCAATATTAGCATGACTATGTGAGCTACATGCTAACATTACATCCAACATCATGCTAAGTTAGCAAAACTAGCAGAACTATGTTAGCTACATGCTAACATTACATTTTAACATTATGGCAGGTTAGCAATACTAACATAACGACGTGAGCTACAGGCTAACATTACATTCAACATCATGCTAAATTAGCAAAACTAGCAGAACCATGTTAGCTACATGCTAACATGACTTTCAACACCATGCTAAATTAGCAAAAATAGAGAAACTATGTTAGCTACATGCTAACATGACATTTAGCATCATGCCAAGTGAGCAAAAATAGCATAACTATGTTAGCTAAATGCTAACACTACATTATAACATCATGCTAGGTTAGTACAATTAGCATAACTCTGTTAGCTACATGCTAACATTACATTCAACATCATGCTAGGTTAACAAAACTAGAACAACTATGTTAGCTACATGCTAACATGACATTTAGCATCATGCTAGGTTAGCATATAAATGTAAATAATCCAATTGTTTGACGTGCTTCGTACATATAATGACCTTAATAATTATTCATATGATCGTCAAAAAGTCAACTTTTGAGCGCTGGTATGTCCACCGTCTGCTTCTGCGGTGATGTCACACGAGCTTGATTGGCAGCTAAAGGTTGCCAGTGTGAGTCCACGGTCCTCTGGGCGCATAGTCGGGCCTGAAGACGCTAAAAGGCTTTTTGCTGAGTGGCAAACGAGCGCCGCTGGAAGATGAAGAATTCATGACGCGCTGGAATGGGACGCGGGTTCACCACTCACACCAGCTGTTTGCTGTCCTAACACGCACACACACACACACACACACACACACACACACACACACACACACACACACACACACACACACACACACACACACACACACACACACACACACACACACACACACACACACACACACACGAGATGGTGCGTTCATGTTCATGTTGGTTTCTTTTTGAAAGAAGTCGTGTCTTTTGCTACACACTGTCTTGCTTTTCTGTCTTAGGGGGAACCTCAGGCCAGAACCTAATGAAACTAACATGATAGAATTAATTTAAATTTTATTTAATTTAATTTTATTTTATTTTATTTACCTTAATTTAATCTCATTAAATTAATTTAAATTAAATTAAATTAAATCCATTGTAATTTTCTATTATTAATTAAATTAAATGACACACTGTCTTGCTTTTCTGGCTTAGGGGGAACCTCAGGCCAGAACCTAATGAAACTAACATGATAGAATTAATTTACATTTTATTTTATTTTATTTACCTTAATTAAATTAAATTAAATTAAATTAAATTAAATTAAATTAAATCCAATGTAATTTTCTATTATTAATTAAATTAAATGACACACTGTCTTGCTTTTCTGGCTTTGAAGGAACCACAGTGCAGAACCTAATAAAACTAACATGATACTTATAATTTACATTTTATTTTATTTTGTTTACCTTAATTTAATTTCATTAAATTAAATTAAATTAAATTAAATTAAATTAAATTAAATTAAATTAAATTAAATTAAATCCATTGTAATTTTCTATTATTAATTAAATTAAATGACACACTGTCTTGCTTTTCTGGCTTCAGGGGAACCACAGTGCAGAACCTAATGAAACTAACATGATACTTATAATTTACATTTTATTTTATTTTATTTACCTTAATTTAATTTCATTAAATAAAATTAAATTAAATTAAATTAAATTAAATTAAATTAAATTAAATTAAATTAAATTAAATCCAATGTAATTTTCTATTATTAATTCAATTAAATTACACACTGTCTTGCTTTTCTGGCTTTGGGGGAACCACAGTGCAGAACCTAATGAAACTAACATGATAAAAATCATTTACATTTTATTTTATTTTATTTACCTTAATTAAATTAAATTAAATTAAATTAAATTAAATTAAATTAAATTAAATTAAATTAAATTAAATTAAATTAAATCCAATATAATATGCTATTATTAATTAAATTAAATTACACACTGTCTTGCTTTTCTGACATTGGGGGAACCACAGTGCAGAACCTAATGAAACTAACATGATACTTATAATTTACATTTTATTTTATTTTATTTACCTTAATTTAATTAAATTAAATTAAATCAAATTAAATTAAATTAAATTAAATTAAATTAAATTAAATTAAATTAAATTAAATTAAGTCCAATGTAATTTTCTATTATTAATTAAATTAAATGACACACTGTCTTGCTTTTCTGTCTTTGGGGGAACCACAGTGCAGAACCTAATGAAACTAACATGATACTTATAATTTACTTTTTATTTTATTTTGTTTACCTTAATTAAATTAAATTAAATTAAATTAAATTAAATTAAATTAAATCCAATGTAATTTTCTATTATTAATTAAATTAAATTACACATGGTCTTGCTTTTCTGTCTTTGGGGGAACCACAGTGCAGAACCTGATGAAACTAACATGATACAAATAATTTACATTTTATTTTATTTTATTTACCTTAATTTTATTTTATTAAATTAAATTAAATTAAATCCAATGTAATATGCTATTAATAATTAAATTAAATTACACACTGTCTTGCTTTTCTGGCTTTGGGGGAACCACAGTGCAGAACCTAATGAAACTAACATGGTACAAATAATTTTAATTTTATTTTTTTTGGTTTATTTTATTTAACTTAATTAAATTAAATTAAATTAAATTAAATCCAATGTAATTTTCTATTATTAATTAAATTAAATTACACACTGTCTTGCTTTTCTGGCTTTGGGGGAACCACAGTGCAGAACCTGATGAAACTAACATGGTAGAAATAATTTTAATTGTATTTTATTTTGTTTATTTTATTTAACTTAATTAAATTAAATTAAATTAAATTAAATTAAATTAAATCCAATGTAATATGCTATTAATAATTAAATTAAATTACACACTGTCTTGCTTTTCTGGCTTTGGGGGAACCACGGTGCAGAACCTAATGAAACTAACATGATACAAATAATTTACATTTTATTTTATTTTATTTACCTTAATTTTATTTTATTAAATTAAATTAAATTAAATCCATTGTAATATGCTATTATTAATTAAATTAAATTACACACTGTCTTGCTTTTCTGGCTTTGGGGGAACCACAGTGCAGAACCTAATGAAACTAACATGGTAGAAATAATTTTAATTTAATTTAATTTTGTTTATTTTATTTAACTTAATTAAATTAAATGAAATTAAATTAAATTAAATGAAATTAAATTAAATTAAATCCAATGTAATATGCTATTATTAATTAAATTAAATGACACACTGTCTTGCTTTTCTGGCTTTGGGGGAACCACAGTGCAGAACCTAATGAAACTAACATGGTAGAAATAATTTAAATTTAATTTAATTTTGTTTATTTTATTTAACTTAATTAAATGAAATGAAATGAAATTAAATTAAATCAAATTAAATTAAATCCAATGTAATATGCTATTATTAATTAAATTAAATTACACACTGTCTTGCTTTTCTGTCTTTGGGGGAACCACAGTGCAGAACCTAATGAAACTAACATGATAGAAATAATTTTATTTTATTTTATTTTATTTTATTTTATTTACCTTAATTTCATGTCATTTAATTAAATTAAATTGAATTAAATCCAATGTAATTTGCTATTATTAATTAAATTAAATGACACACTGTCTTGCTTTTCTGTCTTTGGGGGAACCACAGTGCAGAACCTAATGAAACTAACATCATACAAATAATTTACATTTTATTTTATTTTATTTACCTTAATTTTATTTTATTTAATTAAATTAAATTAAATCCAATGTAATATGCTATTATTAATTAAATTAAATGACACACTGTCTTGCTTTTCTGTCTTTGGGGGAACCACAGTGCAGAACCTAATGAAACTAACACGATAGAAATAATTTTATTTTATTTTATTTTATTTACCTTAATTTAATTGCATTTCATTAAATTCAATTCAATGTAATTTTCTATTATTAATTAAATTAAATTACACATGGTCTTGCTTTTCTGTCTTTGGGGGAACCACAGTGCAGAACCTGATGAAACTAACATGATACAAATAATTTACATTTTATTTTGTTTTATTTACCTTAATTTTATTTTATTAAATTAAATTAAATTAAATCCAATGTAATATGCTATTAATAATTAAATTAAATTACACACTGTCTTGCTTTTTAATTTAATTTACATTTTATTTAATTTTATTGTCTTAAAAATAATTGATTTAAAAAAATAAAAATAAAAACGTTTTTAGTCAATCTCTTGACATTTATTTTGGTGTTTTCTATAGGTGACTTGCTAGCATTAGCATTAGCATTAGCAATAACAAGAACTTCTGTTTTGTTGTAATACAATTTGCTGAATCAG
>NC_084747.1:2214886-2237386 GCF_033978785.1 Entelurus aequoreus
ATGGTTCTGAAACGTCACATTGTTGTATGTATTATAACTGTCCATGGTGCTAAAACTTCACATTATTGTATGTATTAGACCTGTCCATTTTTGTATGTATTAAAAGTGTCCAAGGTGCTAAAACTTCACTTTACCGTATGCATTATAACTGTCCATGGTGCTAAAACTTCACATTATTGTATGTATTAGACCTGTCCATTTTTGTATGTATTAAAAGTGTCCAAAGTGCTAAAACTTCACTTTACCGTATGCATTAGAAGTGTCCATGGTGATAAAACTTCACATTATTGTATGTATTAGAAGTGTCCATGGTGCTAAAACTTCACATTGTAATATAACTGTCAATGGTGCTGAAATTTCACATTATTGTATGTATTAGAAGTGTCCATGGTGCTAAAACTTCACATTGTTGTAGAACTGTCCATGGTGCTAAAATTTCACTTTGCTGTATGTATTAGAACTGTCCATGGTGCTAAAACTTCACATTATTGTATGTATTAGAACTGTCCATGGTGCTGAAATTTCACATTATTGTATGTATTAGAAGTGTCAATGGTGCTAAAACTTCACATTACTGTATGTATTAGAACTGTCCATTGTGGTGAAATTTCACATTATGTTATGTATTAGAAGTGTCCATGATGCTGAAACTTCACATTATTGTATGTATTAGAACTGACAGTGAAGTTTGGTATGTTTCAGAACTGTCCATGGTGCTGAATCTGACAGGGAAGTACGGTATGTTTCCAAACTGTCCATGGTGCTGAATCTGACAGTAAGCTCTCAGTACTGTATGTATTAGAACTGTCCATGGTGCTAAAATTTCACTTTGCTGTATGTATTAGAACTGTCCATGGTTCTGAAACGTCACATTGTTGTATGTATTATAACTGTCCATGGTGCTAAAACTTCACATTATTGTATGTATTAGACCTGTCCATTTTTGTATGTATTAAAAGTGTCCAAGGTGCTAAAACTTCACTTTACCGTATGCATTAGAAGTGTCCATGGTGATAAAACTTCACATTATTGTATGTATTAGAAGTGTCCATGGTGCTAAAACTTCACATTGTTGTAGAACTGTCCATGGTGCTAAAATTTCACTTTGCTGTATGTATTAGAACTGTCCATGGTTCTGAAACGTCACATTGTTGTATGTATTATAACTGTCCATGGTGCTAAAACTTCACATTATTGTATGTATTAGACCTGTCCATTTTTGTATGTATTAAAAGTGTCCAAAGTGCTAAAACTTCACTTTACCGTATGCATTAGAAGTGTCCATGGTGATAAAACTTCACATTATTGTATGTATTAGAAGTGTCCATGGTGCTAAAACTTCACATTGTAATATAACTGTCAATGGTGCTGAAATTTCACATTATTGTATGTATTAGAAGTGTCCATGGTGCTAAAACTTCACATTGTTGTAGAACTGTCCATGGTGCTAAAATTTCACTTTGCTGTATGTATTAGAACTGTCCATGGTGCTAAAACTTCACATTATTGTATGTATTAGAACTGTCCATGGTGCTGAAATTTCACATTATTGTATGTATTAGAAGTGTCAATGGTGCTAAAACTTCACATTACTGTATGTATTAGAACTGTCCATTGTGGTGAAATTTCACATTATGTTATGTATTAGAAGTGTCCATGATGCTGAAACTTCACATTATTGTATGTATTAGAACTGACAGTGAAGTTTGGTATGTTTCAGAACTGTCCATGGTGCTGAATCTGACAGGGAAGTACGGTATGTTTCCAAACTGTCCATGGTGCTGAATCTGACAGTAAGCTCTCAGTACTGTATGTATTAGAACTGTCCGTGGTGCTGAAACTTCACATTGATGCATGTATTAGAAGTGTCTATGGTGCTGAACCTTCACATTACGTCATGTGTCACAACTGTCTATGGTGCTGAAGACGCCATCAACGCATATGTTGGGACTGTCCTTGGTGCTGAAACAAAGAGCGCACTCCTACATGTATTAGAACTCTCCTGACAATGCAGTTCTGCGCCTATCACAGCTGTCCGTGGCTTCTGAATCTGACAGTCCAGCACCGTGCCGCGCCTGTTGGGGCCGTCCACGGTTCCGCGACAACGTCAACGTCAACCCGTCAGCCATCAGTCAATCGGCGAGAGACTTTGGACAGCGGCGCGGTTTTTATCGTCGTGGCAACACTTCGGAGGAGTGGTCCTGGCAGTTTGGTGTGGAAGAACCAAGAGAGCGTTTCCGACAGATGTGTCACTTCCTGTTCGGACACGTTTGTGTCGACGCATCTTAGTCACGTCAACATAAGACAACTATTGCTTGTTTTATTGAGATTTTTGTGTTTGTTTATGATATTTGGACCACAATGACGTGCTCAAATCGGACTAAAACCTAAAAAAAAACTAGATTTAACCGATTACTTTTATTTTGAAACATACTGTATAGATATTGGAACACTTTCTACATATAACAACAAAGTTGGCAACGCCGATCCTTCCTTCTGTGTCTTCTTACTCTCTGGCAGAGCAGCTGTGCATTTTGTGAAGAAGCGGAGGTACCATGCCATCTGCTGTACAGAGTTAAAAAACAAAACAACGACAAGTTAACGTGAGCACTAAAGGCTAAGAGAAGGGAATGGATGCTAATTAGCACGTTCACGCTAGCACCAAAGCTAACACGACAACAACAATGTTGTTTACAAAGACGGGGCTGCCTTTGGAGGAGAAACTAACTTCTTTTCGTTTTCTCATCTCGAGGTAAACACAGCAGCTGTACAACTGATGAAAGACCAGAGACAATCTCACACACACACACACACACACACACACACACACACACACACACACACACACACACACACACACACTGCACTGCACTGCCAGTGATGGATGAATGGCTGTGTGGGCGTGGCTGAAAAGAACTAATGACAAGAAGAAGAAGAGGACAACAGTGGTGGCCAGATACAAAAGATGAAGACAAATACCACACACACACACACACATACACACACACACACACACTAGATTTGTTATAAAAGTTGAACTTTCACACACTTTTCAGGCCTGCGGCAACATTTGTGCAGACAGTTTGCTCACAGCCACAGAAGTGATGCGTCAGATGCACACTGACTACTCTAAAGACGCTAGAGTGGCCTTCCAGAAACTTGAGGGTTGCTGGTGCGAGTCCATCCTTATGACTGCCACCGTGTCCTTGGGCAAGACGCGTCAACCACCTCCTTTTAGGTGTAGGTGTCTGGGTGTGAATGAATGGATGAATGAACATAACTGAATGTGTGAATATATTGTGTAGAGAGTGAATGAACATGAATGTTTGGTAAATGAATGAAAGAATGAATGAATGTGTAAAATAATTAATTAATTTATGGATGTTTGGTGAAGAAATAAATGAATGACTCAATAAATATAAAAATGTATGTTTGGTGAGTGAATGAATTATTTTCTGTTAAGTGAATGAATGAATATATAAATGAATGTATGAATATATAGATGAATGTTCAAATGAATGAAAAATAATGGATGAATGTTTGTTGAATGAATGAGAGAATGAATGAATGACTTAATTAATTAATTAATTATGTTTGCTGGAGGAATGAATGAATGAATAATGTATATACAAATGCATGTTCGGTGAATGAATGAAAAAATGAATGACTAAATGAATAAAATAATTAATTATGTTTGGTGGAGGAATGAATGAATGAATGAATAATGTATATTCAAATGCATGTTCGGTGAATGAATGAAAAAATGAATGACTAAATGAATAAAATAATTAATTATGTTTGGTGGAGGAATGAATGAATGAATAATGTATATACAAATGCATGTTCGGTGAATGAATGAAAAAATGAATGACTAAATGAATAAAATAATGAATTATGTTTGGTGGAGGAATGAATGAATGAATGAATAATGTATATACAAATGCATGTTCGGTGAACGAATGAAAAAATGAATGACTAAATGAATAAAATAATTAATTATGTTTGGTGGAGGAATGAATGAATGAATAATGTATATTCAAATGCATGTTCGGTGAACGAATGAAAAAATTAATGACTTAATGAATAAAATAATTAATTATGTTTGGTGGAGGAATGAATGAATGAATAATGTAATAATCATCATCATTACCATCATGATCATCATCACCATCACCATCATCACCATCATCACCATCATCACCATCACCATCATGATCATCACCATCATCACCATCATCAACATCATCACCATCATCATCATCATCATCATCACATCACCATCACCATCATCACCATCATCAACATCATCACCATCATCATCATCATCATCATCACATCACCATCACCATCATCACCATCATCAACATCATCACCATCATCACCATCATCAACATCATCAACATCATCATCACCATCATCACCATCATCATCATCACCATCATAACTATCATCATCATCATCATCATCATCATCATCATCAAAATCATCGTCATCACCATTACCTTCCTCATCATCATCATCACCATCATCATCACCATCATCATCACCTTCATCACCATCATCATTATCATTACCTTTATCACCATCATCATCACCATCATCATCACCTTCATCACCATCATCATTATCATTACCTTTATCATCATCATCATCATCATTACCATCATCATCACCTTCATCATCATCATCATTACCTTTATCATCATCATCATCATCACCATCACAACTATCATCATCATCACCTTTATCATCCTCATCATCATCTTCATCATCACCATCATCATCATCACTTCTTAGAACGATGGAAGATGAAGGAGATGGTGATGATGATGATGATGATGATGATGATGATGAGAGAGGAGAGATGAAGAGGAGCAGGTGGGAGTCCTTATCGGGAGAAAAACACACACCTTTATCAGCCTGCCCTCTGGACACACACACACACACACACACACACACACACACACACACACACACACACACACACACACACACACACACAATTCAGTATTGCACAATGGCAACAAAAATACATAAACGTCACAAGTTGATGCAATATAATAATAATGATAATAATAATAATAATAATAATAATAATAATAATAATAATAATAATAATAATAATAATAATAATAAAAATAACCAAAATAATGATGATAATAATAAAAATACTACTAATAATAATAATAGTAATAATAATAATACAATTAATGATATAAATGATACAAATAATGATAATAATATTTATTTTTTTTTAAATTGATAACAATAATAAAATAAATGATAAAAAATAATGATAGCAATAATAATACATATAATAATCATATTAATGATAATAAAATAATGATAATAATAATAATGATACTAACATTAACAATAATACTTATTGTTTACTATAAATATCATTATTAATATTATTATTATTATTATTATTGTTATTATCATCATTAGTATAATTATATTTTTTATAACAATTATTCTCATTTTCGTTAGTATTGTTATTATTGTCGTTGTTATATTTGATCAATCTCATCATTGTTATAATTAGTGTTATTATTTTTTATTATTTGTATTATAATCACTATTACTATTATTATTATTATTATCATCATCATTATTATTATTAACGTTTTGGGACAACGTCAAACTGTCCCCCCCCCCCCCCCAAAAAAAAAAAGAAAACATCACCAGCACACACATGTTGAGTCAACTCCGCCCGCCCGCCTGTGTCGCCGGCGTAAAACAAACACACCTCAGCCCAGGTGAGCGACAGCTGCCATTTGCACCTCCTGTTTGGGCGCCATGGCGATGAATCCTATTAATCCAAGAAAATGTCAGGGGGGGGGGGCACTGCCCAAATAACTCATCTCTGTCACACACACACACTCACACACACACACACACACACACACACACACACACACACACACACACACACACACGACCCAAAATGTCAGAGGCCCGTGTCCAGTAATGTATCTGATGGAGAGAAGAAGCAAATGTCAGCTGTTGCTCAAAATGGCAGCAGACACACACACACACACACACACACACACACACACACACACACACACACACACACACACACTTGGACGACCCAAAAAAAGGTGACTTTCTGGCAAAATAAGGAAATAAATAGGAAAAAAACATGTAAAGGACGACGTTTATTTAATTGAGTATTTTTAGCTTGAGTGCTAAACGCCTGCTCCCCCCCCCCTCCTCCCCCCCCAGGTGTCTCAGGTAAAGATATGCTCATTAGCTCCGAGCTGTTTGCCTAACGAGCTCCTATTTGCCAATCTAATTACAGCGGCATGCAGAGGTTGGCCCCGAGATGCCCTCGGGCTTCATTAGCCAGCTTCGTTAGCGGGCCGCTAATCACTTCCTCTCTGCTTAACAAACCAGCCCAGCCTCCCAAGACCCCTTTTAGAGAGAGAGAGAGAGAGAGAGAGAGAGAGAGAGAGAGAGAGAGAGAGAGAGAGAGAGAGAGAGAGGACCAATCACATGGGAGAATGTCAGTGAGAGCATGAAGACTGTTTAACAAAAGACTATTGAAAAAAAAATGAAAAAAAAGGACATCTTGGCTGACATTCTCACACAGACTCGAGAGTAGTCAGTGTGCAGCTTGTGTCGTTAGGACACACAAACATGAAAACAGACTCGAGAGTAGTCAGTGTGCAGCTTGTGTCGTTAGGACACACAAACATGAAAACAGACTCGAGAGTAGTCAGTGTGCAGCTTGTGTCGTTAGGACACACAAACATGAAAACAGACTCGAGAGTAGTCAGTGTGCAGCTTGTGTCGTTAGGACGCACACAAACATGAAAACAGACTCGAGAGTAGTCAGTGTGCAGCTTGTGTCGTTAGGACACACACAAACATGAAAACAGACTCGAGAGTAGTCAGTGTGCAGCTTGTGTCGTTAGGACACACAAACATGAAAACAGACTCGAGAGTAGTCAGTGTGCAGCTTGTGTCGTTAGGACACACAAACATGAAAACAGACTCGAGAGTAGTCAGTGTGCAGCTTGTGTCGTTAGGACACACAAACATGAAAACAGACTCGAGAGTAGTCAGTGTGCAGCTTGTGTCGTTAGGACACACAAACATGAAAACAGACTCGAGAGTAGTCAGTGTGCAGCTTGTGTCGTTAGGACACACAAACATGAAAACAGACTCGAGAGTAGTCAGTGTGCAGCTTGTGTCGTTAGGACGCACACAAACATGAAAACAGACTCGAGAGTAGTCAGTGTGCAGCTTGTGTCGTTAGGACACACAAACATGAAAACAGACTCGAGAGTAGTCAGTGTGCAGCTTGTGTCGTTAGGACACACAAACATGAAAACAGACTCGAGAGTAGTCAGTGTGCAGCTTGTGTCGTTAGGACACACAAACATGAAAACAGACTCGAGAGTAGTCAGTGTGCAGCTTGTGTCGTTAGGACGCACACAAACATGAAAACAGACTCGAGAGTAGTCAGTGTGCAGCTTGTGTCGTTAGGACACACAAACATGAAAACAGACTCGAGAGTAGTCAGTGTGCAGCTTGTGTCGTTAGGACACACAAACATGAAAACAGACTCGAGAGTAGTCAGTGTGCAGCTTGTGTCGTTAGGACACACAAACATGAAAACAGACTCGAGAGTAGTCAGTGTGCAGCTTGTGTCGTTAGGACGCACAAACATGAAAACAGACTCGAGAGTAGTCAGTGTGCAGCTTGTGTCGTTAGGACGCACAAACATGAAAACAGACTCGAGAGTAGTCAGTGTGCAGCTTGTGTCGTTAGGACGCACAAACATGAAAACAGACTCGAGAGTAGTCAGTGTGCAGCTTGTGTCGTTAGGACGCACAAACATGAAAACAGACTCGAGAGTAGTCAGTGTGCAGCTTGTGTCGTTAGGACGCACACAAACATGAAAACAGACTCGAGAGTAGTCAGTGTGCAGCTTGTGTCGTTAGGACACACAAACATGAAAACAGACTCGAGAGTAGTCAGTGTGCAGCTTGTGTCGTTAGGACACACAAACATGAAAACAGACTCGAGAGTAGTCAGTGTGCAGCTTGTGTCGTTAGGACACACGAACATGAAAACAGACTCGAGAGTAGTCAGTGTGCAGCTTGTGTCGTTAGGACGCACAAACATGAAAACAGACTCGAGAGTAGTCAGTGTGCAGCTTGTGTCGTTAGGACACACAAACATGAAAACAGACTCGAGAGTAGTCAGTGTGCAGCTTGTGTCGTTAGGACACACAAACATGAAAACAGACTCGAGAGTAGTCAGTGTGCAGCTTGTGTCGTTAGGACGCACAAACATGAAAACAGACTCGAGAGTAGTCAGTGTGCAGCTTGTGTCGTTAGGACACACAAACATGAAAACAGACTCGAGAGTAGTCAGTGTGCAGCTTGTGTCGTTAGGACACACAAACATGAAAACAGACTCGAGAGTAGTCAGTGTGCAGCTTGTGTCGTTAGGACACACAAACATGAAAACAGACTCGAGAGTAGTCAGTGTGCAGCTTGTGTCGTTAGGACGCACACAAACATGAAAACAGACTCGAGAGTAGTCAGTGTGCAGCTTGTGTCGTTAGGACACACAAACATGAAAACAGACTCGAGAGTAGTCAGTGTGCAGCTTGTGTCGTTAGGACACACAAACATGAAAACAGACTCGAGAGTAGTCAGTGTGCAGCTTGTGTCGTTAGGACACACAAACATGAAAACAGACTCGAGAGTAGTCAGTGTGCAGCTTGTGTCGTTAGGACGCACACAAACATGAAAACAGACTCGAGAGTAGTCAGTGTGCAGCTTGTGTCGTTAGGACACACAAACATGAAAACAGACTCGAGAGTAGTCAGTGTGCAGCTTGTGTCGTTAGGACACACAAACATGAAAACAGACTCGAGAGTAGTCAGTGTGCAGCTTGTGTCGTTAGGACACACAAACATGAAAACAGACTCGAGAGTAGTCAGTGTGCAGCTTGTGTCGTTAGGACGCACACAAACATGAAAACAGACTCGAGAGTAGTCAGTGTGCAGCTTGTGTCGTTAGGACGCACAAACATGAAAACAGACTCGAGAGTAGTCAGTGTGCAGCTTGTGTCGTTAGGACGCACAAACATGAAAACAGACTCGAGAGTAGTCAGTGTGCAGCTTGTGTCGTTAGGACGCACACAAACATGAAAACAGACTCGAGAGTAGTCAGTGTGCAGCTTGTGTCGTTAGGACACACAAACATGAAAACAGACTCGAGAGTAGTCAGTGTGCAGCTTGTGTCGTTAGGACGCACAAACATGAAAACAGACTCGAGAGTAGTCAGTGTGCAGCTTGTGTCGTTAGGACACACAAACATGAAAACAGACTCGAGAGTAGTCAGTGTGCAGCTTGTGTCGTTAGGACACACAAACATGAAAACAGACTCGAGAGTAGTCAGTGTGCAGCTTGTGTCGTTAGGACACACAAACATGAAAACAGACTCGAGAGTAGTCAGTGTGCAGCTTGTGTCGTTAGGACGCACACAAACATGAAAACAGACTCGAGAGTAGTCAGTGTGCAGCTTGTGTCGTTAGGACACACAAACATGAAAACAGACTCGAGAGTAGTCAGTGTGCAGCTTGTGTCGTTAGGACACACAAACATGAAAACAGACTCGAGAGTAGTCAGTGTGCAGCTTGTGTCGTTAGGACACACAAACATGAAAACAGACTCGAGAGTAGTCAGTGTGCAGCTTGTGTCGTTAGGACGCACACAAACATGAAAACAGACTCGAGAGTAGTCAGTGTGCAGCTTGTGTCGTTAGGACACACAAACATGAAAACAGACTCGAGAGTAGTCAGTGTGCAGCTTGTGTCGTTAGGACACACAAACATGAAAACAGACTCGAGAGTAGTCAGTGTGCAGCTTGTGTCGTTAGGACACACAAACATGAAAACAGACTCGAGAGTAGTCAGTGTGCAGCTTGTGTCGTTAGGACGCACAAACATGAAAACAGACTCGAGAGTAGTCAGTGTGCAGCTTGTGTCGTTAGGACGCACAAACATGAAAACAGACTCGAGAGTAGTCAGTGTGCAGCTTGTGTCGTTAGGACGCACAAACATGAAAACAGACTCGAGAGTAGTCAGTGTGCAGCTTGTGTCGTTAGGACGCACAAACATGAAAACAGACTCGAGAGTAGTCAGTGTGCAGCTTGTGTCGTTAGGACGCACACAAACATGAAAACAGACTCGAGAGTAGTCAGTGTGCAGCTTGTGTCGTTAGGACACACAAACATGAAAACAGACTCGAGAGTAGTCAGTGTGCAGCTTGTGTCGTTAGGACACACAAACATGAAAACAGACTCGAGAGTAGTCAGTAGTAGTCAGTGTGCAGCTTGTGTCGTTAGGACACACAAACATGAAAACAGACTCGAGAGTAGTCAGTGTGCAGCTTGTGTCGTTAGGACACACAAACATGAAAACAGACTCGAGAGTAGTCAGTGTGCAGCTTGTGTCGTTAGGACACACGAACATGAAAACAGACTCGAGAGTAGTCAGTGTGCAGCTTGTGTCGTTAGGACGCACAAACATGAAAACAGACTCGAGAGTAGTCAGTGTGCAGCTTGTGTCGTTAGGACACACAAACATGAAAACAGACTCGAGAGTAGTCAGTGTGCAGCTTGTGTCGTTAGGACACACAAACATGAAAACAGACTCGAGAGTAGTCAGTGTGCAGCTTGTGTCGTTAGGACGCACAAACATGAAAACAGACTCGAGAGTAGTCAGTGTGCAGCTTGTGTCGTTAGGACACACAAACATGAAAACAGACTCGAGAGTAGTCAGTGTGCAGCTTGTGTCGTTAGGACGCACAAACATGAAAACAGACTCGAGAGTAGTCAGTGTGCAGCTTGTGTCGTTAGGACGCACAAACATGAAAACAGACTCGAGAGTAGTCAGTGTGCAGCTTGTGTCGTTAGGACGCACAAACATGAAAACAGACTCGAGAGTAGTCAGTGTGCAGCTTGTGTCGTTAGGACGCACAAACATGAAAACAGACTCGAGAGTAGTCAGTGTGCAGCTTGTGTCGTTAGGACGCACACAAACATGAAAACAGACTCGAGAGTAGTCAGTGTGCAGCTTGTGTCGTTAGGACACACAAACATGAAAACAGACTCGAGAGTAGTCAGTGTGCAGCTTGTGTCGTTAGGACACACAAACATGAAAACAGACTCGAGAGTAGTCAGTGTGCAGCTTGTGTCGTTAGGACACACGAACATGAAAACAGACTCGAGAGTAGTCAGTGTGCAGCTTGTGTCGTTAGGACGCACAAACATGAAAACAGACTCGAGAGTAGTCAGTGTGCAGCTTGTGTCGTTAGGACACACAAACATGAAAACAGACTCGAGAGTAGTCAGTGTGCAGCTTGTGTCGTTAGGACACACAAACATGAAAACAGACTCGAGAGTAGTCAGTGTGCAGCTTGTGTCGTTAGGACGCACAAACATGAAAACAGACTCGAGAGTAGTCAGTGTGCAGCTTGTGTCGTTAGGACACACAAACATGAAAACAGACTCGAGAGTAGTCAGTGTGCAGCTTGTGTCGTTAGGACGCACAAACATGAAAACAGACTCGAGAGTAGTCCGTGTGCAGCTTGTGTCGTTAGGACGCACAAACATGAAAACAGACTGGAGAGTAGTCAGTGTGCAGCTTGTGTCGTTAGGACGCACAAACATGAAAACAGACTCGAGAGTAGTCAGTGTGCAGCTTGTGTCGTTAGGACGCACAAACATGAAAACAGACTCGAGAGTAGTCCGTGTGCAGCTTGTGTCGTTAGGACGCACAAACATGAAAACAGACTGGAGAGTAGTCAGTGTGCAGCTTGTGTCGTTAGGACGCACAAACATGAAAACAGACTCGAGAGTAGTCAGTGTGCAGCTTGTGTCGTTAGGACACACACAAACATGAAAACAGACTCGAGAGTAGTCAGTGTGCAGCTTGTGTCGTTAGGACGCACAAACATGAAAACAGACTGGAGAGTAGTCAGTGTGCAGCTTGTGTCGTTAGGACGCACAAACATGAAAACAGACTCGAGAGTAGTCAGTGTGCAGCTTGTGTCGTTAGGACACACACAAACATGAAAACAGACTCGAGAGTAGTCAGTGTGCAGCTTGTGTCGTTAGGACGCACACAAACATGAAAACAGACTCGAGAGTAGTCAGTGTGCAGCTTGTGTCGTTAGGACACACAAACATGAAAACAGACTCGAGAGTAGTCCGTGTGCAGCTTGTGTCGTTAGGACACACAAACATGAAAACAGACTCGAGAGTAGTCCGTGTGCAGCTTGTGTCGTTAGGACACACGAACATGAAAACAGACTCGAGAGTAGTCAGTGTGCAGCTTGTGTCGTTAGGACACACAAACATGAAAACAGACTCGAGAGTAGTCAGTGTGCAGCTTGTGTCGTTAGGACACACACAAACATGAAAACAGACTCGAGAGTAGTCAGTGTGCAGCTTGTGTCGTTAGGACACACAAACATGAAAGTGTGTCAAGCTAGTTGTGCCTGGAGCACGAGTGCTGCTGACACTGGGGGAGCTGCGGTTCATTATTGTGAAAGATGAAGTCCAACAGTTTTGGTGACATTGTGTTTCAATGTTTCATAGTTTTATTGTTCATTGGTTCATTGGTTCATTGGTTCATTGTTTCAATCTGTCATTGTTTCAATGTTTCATCGTTTATATATGTCATTGTTTCAATGTTTCATTGGTTCAATCTTTCATTGTTTCAATGTTTCAATGTGTCATTGTTTCCTTGTTTCCTTGTTTCATTGTTTCATTGTTTCATTATTTCAATGTTTCATTGTTTAATTGTTTATATATTTGATTGTTTCATTGTTTATATATTTCATTGTTTTAATGTTTCATTGTTTCATTATTTCAATGTTTCATTGTTTATATATTTCATTGTTTCATTGTTTATATATTTCATTGTTTTAATGTTTCATTGTTTCAATGCTTCAATATTATATTGTTTCATTGTTTCAATGCTACAATGTTTCAATGTTTCATTGTTTCAATTTTTCATTGTTTCATTGTTTCAATGCGTCATTGTTGTATTGTTTCATTAATTTATATTTTCATTGTTTCAGTGTTTCATTGTTTCATTGTTTCATTGTTTCAATGTTTCAATATTTCAGTGTTTCATTGTTTCATTGTTTCAATGTTTCAATGTTTCATTGTTTTAATGTTTCATTGTTTCATTGTTTCATTGTTTCAATGTTTTAATGTTTCATTGTTTCAAAGTTTCAATGTTTCAATGTTTCAATGTTTCCTTGTTTCAATGTTTCAATATTTTAATTGTTCATTGTTTCAATGTTTTATTGTTTTATTGTTTCACTGTTTCATTGTTTCATTGTTTCATTGTTTAAATGTTTCATTGTTTCTTTGGTTCATTGTTTGAATGATTCATTGTTTCAATGTTTCATTGTTTCATTGTTTAAAATTTTCATTGTTCAGTGCATCACTGTTTCAATGACCATCATCACCATCATCACCATCATCAACATCATCAACATCATCATCACCATCATCACCATCATCATCATCACCATCATGATCATCACCATCATCATCATCACCATCATAACTATCATCATCATCTATCAGCAATGCGTCATTGTTGTATTGCTGTATTGTTTCATTGTTTCATTGTTTCAATGTTTCAATATTTCAATGTTTCATTGTTTCATTGTTTCAATGTTTCATTGTTGTAATGTTTTAATGTTTCAATGTTTAAGTGTTTCATTGTTTCAATGTTTCATTGTATCAATGTTTAATTGTTAATTGTTTCAATGTTTCATTGTTTTAATGTTTCAATGTGTAAGTGTTTCATTGTTTCAATGTTTCATTGTATCAATGTTTAATTGCTCCATCCATACATTTTCTACCGTTTATTCCCTTCGGGGTCGCGGGAGGCGCTGGAGCCTATCTCAGCTACAATCGGGCGGAAGGCGGGGTACACCCTGGACAAGTCGCCACCTATGTTTAATTGTTAATTGTTTTAATGTTTCATTGTTTCATTGTTTCATATTTTCATTCTTTCATTGCGTTATTGTTTCATTGTTTCAATGTTTCATTGTTTCAATGTTTCATTGTTAATTGTTTCAATGTTTCATTGTTTCATTGTTTCATAGTTTCATTATTTCATTGCTTCATTGCTTTATTGTTTCATTGTTTCAATGATTCATTGTTTCAATGTTTTATTGTTTTAATGTTTCATTGTTTCATTGTTTCAATGTTTCATTGTTTCATATTTTCATTGTTTCATTGCTTCATTGCTTTATTGTTTCATTGTTTCATTGTTTCAATGATTCATTGTTTCAATATTTTATTGTTTCATTATTGTAATGTTTCATTGTTTTAATAATTCATTGTTTCATTGTTTCAATGTTTCGTTGTTTCATTGTTTCGTTGTTTCATTGTTTCATTGTTTCGTTGTTTCAATGCTTCATTGTTTCAATATTTTAATATTCCAGTGTTTCCCTGCTTTAATGTTTCAATGTTTAATTGTTTGTAATATTCCAATCTTCCAATGTGTCAACGTTTACATTTTTCAATATTTGGCTGTTTGAATTATGCATTGTTTTATTGTTTTATTGTTTCATGTTTCATTGTTTTAATGTGTTATTGTTTTATTGTTAAAATGTTTTAATTTGATTTAAATGTTTGACTGTTTAATGTTTTATTGTTTGACTGATTTAATGTTTCATTGTTTCAATTATTGACTGTTTCAATAATTCAATCTTTTATTTTGGACTGCTTCATTGTTGATGATGATGTTTAACTGTTTCGATATTTTAATGTTTCAATGTTTTGATTGTTCAGTGTTTTAGTGCTTAAATGTTTCAATATTTCATTTGTTCAATGTTTCAATTGTTTAGTGTCTCAGTGTGTCAATGTTTAAATGTTTTTATTTTTCAGTGTTTCAATGTTTCATTGTTTTAGTGTTTCAGTGTTTCAATCTTTCCATATTTCATTTGTTAAATGTTTCGATGTTTTATTTTTTCAATGTTTCAATGTGTGACTGTTTGAATAATTCAATGTTTTTAATGTTCAAATGTTTCAATGTTAGATTGCTTAAACATTTTAATGTTTCAATGTTTGTTTAGTTTGACTGTTTCAATGTTTTAATGTTTCAATGTTTTATTGTTTTATTTGTTTTCATTTGTTTCAAAGTTTGACTGTTTCAATATTTTATTGTTTGAATTGTTCAGTGTTTCAATGTTTCAATATTCAATGTTATTTTTTTTGGTTCAATGTGTGAGTGTTTCAATGTTTCAAAGTTTTATTGTGTGACTGTTTCAATAATTCAATGTTTTGATGTTCAAATCTTTCAAAGTTTCAATGATTGACTGTTTAAATGTTTTAATGTTTCAGTGTTTCACATTTTCAAGGTTTTGTTGTTTCATTTCTTTTCATTTGTTTCAATGTTTGACTGCTTCAATGTTTGGTTTCATTTATTTTCATTTGTTTAGATGTTTCAGTGTTTCAATTTTTCAGTGTTTAATTTTTTCAATGTTTCAATTTTTTATTGTTTGACTGTTTTAATGTCTCAATGTTTCAATGCTTACATTTTTCAATTTAATTTTTTTAATATTTCAATGTTTTAATATTTTAATGATTCAATGTTTCAGTGTTTATTTTGTTTGACTGTTTCAACGTAGCTAATGCCATCGAGTGTGGTCTCAAGTCGCACACACACACACACACACACACACACACACACACACACACACAAACAAACACCAACGCACAAGTACACACAAATAAACACGTATACAAACAAACACACAAGTATACACAAACACATATGTATACACACAAAAACAAACACAAACGCACACACACAAACATATACACAAACACACACAAACACACACATACACAAACTAACACACACAAAAACACACAAAGACAAACGCACACGTACACAGATGCACACAAACACGTATACAAACAACACACACATATTCATAAACACATATACACACACGCACACAAAGAAACACAAATGCACACACACACACACAAACATATACACAAACACACACGTACACTCGCACACAAATATAAACACACACAAATGCGTTGACCAGCATTCCTCCAATGGGGAATTCAAATTGCTAGTCTCTCCCAGATTCTTTTTATGGCAATAAGCTGATGTTTATATTCAATCAACAGGCAGTAGTTGGTATTTTGTGGTTTATTCTCCAAGCTTAGAGGACAAACGTGAGACCAATCTCAGTACACAAGCGTTCCCTAGCCCGGTCCAGATCGGTCTCCCCTCAAACCCCCGGAAGTCCCGTGATCTTCCCTCTGTCCCTCGCCCCCACTCCCTTTGTTTAGACTACTCCGAGTTATCTCTACTCTGACACATTCTAATCTAGAAGGCCGACACCTTACTATGAGACTCAAAAGAAGGAAGAATACTAGCTATTCTTTATATGACTATAGGAGTTTAGAAAGAAGTAACACTTAAATATGGATATGATTCTGATCTGCTTCCCACAACACGTACACAAACAAACACACAGACTTACACAAACAAACACACACCAAAAAACACACACACATACACGAACACACACAAACAAACACACACACACACAACCAAAAACAAACACACACACAAATACACAAACTAACACACGCAAACAAACACACACATACACAAACAGACACAAACGCACACATTCACAAAAATAAACACACGCACACATACAAACACAATTGCACACATACATACATACATGCACACAAACAAACACACACACACAAACACAGACACAAACACACACACACACACACGCATGCACACACACACACACACATAGGAAAGTGCATGTTGTGTTACTTTCCACTCATACTTACTAAATGGATTAAATTCTGCTTCCTTCTGAAACTGCAGCAATTTCATCATCACTTTCTTCTTCTTCTTCTTCTTCTTCTTCTTCTTCTTCTTCTTCTTCTTCTACTTCTACTTCTTCTTCTTCTTCTTCCATTCATTATTAACTTCAAGTTCTTACAGTATGTCTCTATATACATATTTATTGTATTTTTTAAAAATTAATTTTGTCATTTCAATTTCTTACACACACTTGTTATTTCATATGTTGACCAGAGGGGGAGCACTTTTAAAAGCGACAATTTGAAAAATCCCTCCTTTTTGGGACCACCCTCATTTTGACAGCTGTCACCAGCAGGGGTGCAAATGAGACATTGTCTATTAGATGCAATGTTATTGGGAGCATGATTTATGTCATCACTTGTTCACACCTCCTCATATGGAAGATACTTTTCCTTCGTCATGTCTCAAGAAGGGTAGAAACACAAGGACACGCGCACACACACACACACACACACATTATTGTAATAATAACAATAATAATAATACATACATACTATGCAAATATAAAAAATGAGTTGGAATTTCACAGGAAAAAGATCACAATTTCACAAGTAAAACTTGGAATGTTGGCAGTATTATAATAAAAGTCCTCATTTTACAAGAAAAACTGAACATTTGTGCAATATTATGATAAAAGATGGAATTCTACTCAATAACAGTCGCAATTTTACAAGAAAAGCTTAACTATTTGGCAATTGTATGAAAAGTCACAAACTTGACAATTTTGGCAATATTAAAATAATAATGGGAATTTCACTTGGCAAAAGTCAGCATTTTACTCAAAATATTCCACTATTTTACAAGAACAACAACAAAAAATTGGCAATATTGTGATAAAAGTCAGAATTTTATATGACGAATGTTAGCGTTTTGCAATAAAAAGCAATAAGTTTACGTTAAAAAAAAGTCTTAATTATACGAGAAAATATTGCAATGTTACAGAAGCAGAAAGAATATGAGAAATTGCTCCCAATTTTATAAGAAAAAAGTCGACACATTGTGAGAAAAAGACATAAAAAATAAAAATATTAAAAATAATAATAAAATAATAAATAATAATAATGAAAATAAATAAATTTAAAAAACTGATTTTTTTTGTTGGTAATTGGTTTTTAGTCTTCATTATTTACTTCAATTTATCACAGTATGTCTCTATATACATATTTATTTTATATTTTTTTATGAATTTTGGCCAAAGGGGGCGCATTTCAATTTCTTACACACACTTGTTATTTCATATGTTGACCAGAGGGGGAGCACTTTTAAAAGCCACACACAGTCAATTTGAAAAAAATCCCTCCTTTTTGGGACCACCCTCATTTTCACCAGCAGGGGTGCAAATGAGACGGTTTTCCGTATTGGGACCATGACTTCGGTCCTAACTTGTTCACACCTCCTCATATGGAAGACACTTTTCCTTGTTCATGTCTCAAGAAGGGTAGAAATACAAGAACACGCACACACACACACACACACACACACACACACACACACTCTAAAAAAAAATCATAAATGGTTTGAGGATTGCAAACCATTTGGCCGAGATGAAAGTTTTCTATTTCATTAGCGTGTTAGCAGGCGGCGCTAATAGAAAATCATTTAGGTCTCGCGCTGGAGGAGGCGTGAGGGGGAGGGGCGGGAGGGGGAGGGGCGGGGAGATAGCAGCTGGAAGGAGGCGGCGAGAGGAGGCGGAGACAAATGGCCGACCAGATGAATGAGCAGCAGACTTTAGGGGGGGGGGGGGGGGGGAACAGGACCATAAAGCAGGCCCATAAAAGGAAGTGGCACCAAAGGGCCACTTTGAACCGTCGCTGAACAAACCGGTTCCAAAATGTCAAGCGGGGCCTCCAAGTCACGGGTGTCCAAAGTGCAACCCCGGGGGCCATTTTTGTCCCGCAGCTCACAAAAAAAGAGATTCATTCATTAAAAAATATAATTTATGGTTATGTATGTCATAACGTTACTCATCCGGGTCACGGCACCAATATGAGCCGCCTTTCTGTTCCGCCCAAGACTCCAACCTGGGTCGTCCGGCATGAGAGACTCTCTTGAGGTAGTTAGGGAGTGAGGTTTACCAACGTGCACATGGCCCAGCTTCCCGAACCTCACTCTGATCCGGGTCACGGCACCAGTCACCCCCGGCTTGGTTCAGTCCCCTGCTTTCTGTTCTTCCCCGGACTCAAACCTGGGTGCTAGCTCCCGAGCTAAAATCCCGGGATTTAATGGGTTTAATACCGGGTTGATGCCTCGGGCTTTTAGCTCAGTAGCTAGCACGCTCTTTTCTCACATTCGAGTCCTGGGCGCAACAAAAAGTGCAGGGATGGAACCAAGCGGGTTCGATGAAGAGTTCATTAAGGCATCAAAAATATTTCAGTCAGATTTCAAGAGTTTCTGTGACATGACCCCCACACAAACCACACTCTGATCCGGGTCACGGCACCAGTCACCAGTCCCTTGCTTTCTGTTCTTCCCCGGACTCAAACCTGGGTGCTAGCCCGGGATTAATTGGGTTTAATACCGGGTTGATGCCTCAGGCTTTTAGCTCAGTAGCTAGCACACTCCTTTCCCTCCCCTCTCCCCCCCGACCCCTGCAAACCTCACTCTGATCTGGGTCACGGCACCAGTCACCCCCCGGCTTGGTTCAGTCCTTTGCTTTCTGTTCTTCCCCGGACTCAAACCTGGGTGCAAGCTCCCGAGCTAAAACTCCGGGATTTAATGGAGGCCGGCAGTTACCGGGTTGATGCCTCAGGCTTTTAGCTCAGTAGCTAGCACGCCCCTTTCTCAAATTCGAGTCCTGGGCGGAACAAAAATGCATTGATGGAACCAAACGGGTTAGATGAAGAGTTCATCAAGGCATAAAAAAATATTTCAGTCAGATTTCAAGAGTTTCTGTGACATGCCCTCCCCCCGCAAACCTCACTCTGATCCGGGTCACGGCACCAGTCACCCCCGGCTTGGTTCAGTCCTCCGCTTTCTGTTCTTCTCGGGACTCCAACCTGGATCGTCCGGCATGAAACACAAGCTTGCTTGCTACCGAGCTCAAATCTCGGCCTTTAATGGAGGCCGGTGATGCCTCTGGCTTTTAGCTCAGTAGCTAGCATGCCCCCGCTCTCAAATTCGGGTCCCGGGCAAAAACACGGGCGATAAACGTGACTTAATGTCGACATTTCGCAACGACAACAGATCTTTTAATGAGCTACAGTCTCTCGTTGCCGGTTTTAAATTTTAGTTTTGATACCAGCCAATGAAGACAAAAGCATGAGAGACGGGCGACCATTTTAGTGATGGCTCCGACCTTTAGCCAGCTCGGTTCTCCCTCTCACTCCAGCGCCGGTATCGCAACTAAATGCTAACTGTAACATGTGTTATGTACATTACTATCTGAAAAATGTATTTAAAATGTTAGCATGCTAACATTATGCTAACAGTATGATTGAGGTGTGCGTCTACAAAATTAGCTAAATATAAAAACCTAGCGTGCTAACTAGTGTCACTCATTAAATAACAAAATGTTTAACGCTGAGGTGTATATCTGCAAAATTTGCACAAAAAAAAGCTAGCATGCTAATATTACAATGCTAAAGCTTGTGCCCGGGCCGTTAAAAAGAAGCCAAAGCCGAACTGGAATGCTAACAGTTACACGCCGGCCGGATAGCGTCAGGTCACAAAAATATGAGCAAAATGAGCTAAAAAAGCAAACATGCTAACAGTTAGCGTTAATAAAAAATACCAAAATATACGACACTGCTGAACGAGCTACAACTTTTACCATGCTAATGTCAGCAAAATGCCGACTGTAACATGTGTCATGTACGAAAATACATTACTATCTGAAAAATGTGTTAAAAGTGTTAGCATGCTAACGTTGGCGGCGCATCAATTACCAAAATATGACTGAGGTGTACGCCCACAAAATTTACTAAAAACAACAACCTAGCGCGCTAACTGGTGTCACTCGTTAAATAACAAAATGTTTAACGCTGAGGTGCATATCTGCAAAATTTGCACACAAAAAAGCTAGCATGCTAATATTACAATGCTAAAGCTTGTGCCCGGGCCGTTAAAAAGAAGCCAAAGCTGAACTGGAATGCTAACAGTTACACGCCGGCCGGATAGCGTCAGGTCACAAAAATATGAGCAAAATGAGCTAAAAAAGCAAACATGCTAACAGTTAGCGTTAATAAAAAATACCAAAACATATGACACAGCTGAACGAGCTACAACTTTTACCATGCTAATGTCAGCAAAATGCCGACTGTAACATGTGTCATGTACGGAAATACATTACTATCTGAAAAATGTGTTAAAAGTGTTAGCATGCTAACATTGGCGGCGCATCAAGTACCAAAATATGACTGAGGTGTACGCCCACAAAATTTGCTAAAAACAACAACCTAGCGCGCTAACTGGTGTCACTCGTTAAATGTTTAACGCTGAGGCGAATAGCTGCAAAATGTGCACACAAAAAAAAGCTAGCATGCTAATATTAGAATGCTAAAGCTTGTGCCGCTAAAAAATTGCTACGGGCCGCGCTTTGGACACACCTTCACTTTAAATCACCGTAGCTCTGCCTTTAAATTAATTTTGTGACACACACACACACACACACACACAAACACACACACACACACAACCTGACTCCACATGCTAACTTGGGCGACTTGTTCATTACCAAGACCTACCAGGTCGCTAACTATCGATTTTTAACGGGACCTCCAAGTTGAACCTGTGTGTTTACGTCATTGGACTGGAAAGTGGGCGTGTCCTGATGCGTCCGATACGATACCAATACCGGAGCCTTGACCGTGGGCCGAGACCAATATCAATTTGATACCATATCAGCAGGAATCACACGTACCCGTTTTATTTTGTCACGTGGAATCCTGGAAAAGGTTTGGTCAAGTGAAGCAGAAAATACTTATATGACCCAAAGCAAACAACCTTCCCTAGTCATGGTGCAAAAAAACAATAAATCCAACCAACAGACAATGTCACTCATAACACAACCTGCTCACTGAACTATGTGGATACTATTAAAAAAAATCTTAGTGCATTATATATACGTACCGTATTTCCTTGAATAGCCGCAGGGGCGCTAATTAATTTAAAACCTCTTCTCACTCCTGCGGTTACCAAAACCATGCGGAATGAGCAAGCATGCTCTAATTATTTTAAAACCTCTTCTCACTCCGGCGCATACCTTATCATTAAAGACACATTTAATAAAAAAAACGTTATTATGATCTTACCTTTACTTGTAGATGGGTCCATGTGCAGCTGCTTCTGATCAAAGGCAGTCTTTCTCATCTTTCTTCAATTTTAAAAGTCTCTGGAGATATTCCTTTAATTATTACCTCCTGCTTCGATTGAAAGTCCAGTTTAGAAAACGGTTTTATTCTAGATATGTAATCCTCCATGTTAAAAGTGCAAGCAAACAATTGCTGCATGCTTGCTGCTTGTTGTCTTCTTCTGCAGTACCTGTCTCCTGCAGTACTGGTAGTCGCAAGAAGGATCACTAGCGCCCTCTACCACCTGGAGGCGGGAGTCATTTAATGACTCATATTTGAC
>NC_084747.1:2239886-2249886 GCF_033978785.1 Entelurus aequoreus
TATATATATATATATATATATATATATATATATATATATATATATATATATATATATATATATATATATATATATATAATGTATGTATATAAACATATATATGTATAGTCATGTGTAGTCAGTATATATGTACATATATAGTACATATAAAGATATACATATATATACAAATAAATATACATATCTATATATACATGTAATATATTACATATTTATATTCTTTTATTTATTTATTTATTGTTTTGGTTGAAATTCCGCTGTTGTTGTTTAGTTGCCACCTGCAGACACGTCACACATGTCCGCGCGTACCGCGCCGAATCCTCCCGCTCTTTCCGGTCTGCCGCCACTCCACTCGCGCATCATCAGCACGTCCCGTTAGCTCTCCGCCGGACCGTGAGACGTCCCGTGCGGCGGGGAGGAGCGCGCGCGCGCGCACACGCAGGAACGCCGGTTACGGTCAACGTCGGCGTTTTTGCGCGCGCAAAAGCCGGCATGTAGATTATGAATCACATCTCACGAACCTATAAGTTGTCTGACTTCCGGTTCCCTTCCCAGCGGAACCAATTAACGCGCAATAAGTCATAATAACGCATTAAGAACGCACAGCATGGCGTCCAGAACTAAACAAAGTCCGCACAATCAGAAAGTTCCACAACTTTTGCGCGCTCCTACCTTCACTCATCATCATCATCATCATCATCACCATCATCCTCCGGAGCGGCAAGTATCCTCCCTGACGACCCATCCTCTGACGCGAGACCTTGTGGACGGTGGAGGAGAAACTAGCTCGCCGCCATGGCGCGGTGCGTTAAAATCCAAACGTCAGAAGATCCATGAAGTCCACTTGGACGTCAAAGTAGAATGAAGTATAGTAGCAGTACTTCTTGTAGTAGTAGTAGTAGTAGTAAGCCCCAAAAAGTTCGATTTCGATAGATCCAAATTGCGTCCGCTCCTCATGCAGGCGCGCCAACATGTGCTCTTCTTTTGCCTCCTCTGCCTCTATAAGTGTGTGCGCGCGTGCGCGTGGGAGCGTGCACGCGCGCGCGTGTGTGTGTGTGTGTAAGAGAGAGAGAGAGAGAGAGAGAGAGAGAGAGAGAGAGAGAGAGAGAGAGAGAGAGAGAGAGAGAGAGAGAGGTGATGGTGATGAGGAGGGCGGGATTTGGCACTCGCAGGGACATTTGCGCCTCGGACGCGCACACGCGCACAGGCGCGCGCGCTCCCGTCACGGAGAAGTGGTAATTGTAGACAACATGCGTGACTTTCTATTGACTACGTGAGGGGGGGTGTCGGTAAATAGAAAAAGAGGAAAAGAAGGAAAAAAAACAAAAAATAAAAGACTTCCGGAGACTGGCGGGGCTCCAGGGAGACTTTTTAGGAGGAGCGGCTGCGCCCCCTGGCGGCGGCAAGGCTGTATTGCGCATGCGTCTGTGTGCCTGACGTCGTGGCCGCTTCGTCACGGGCCGGACCCTTTCTCCGAAGTGACGTCACACGGGCGTCCCCCACAAAGTCCACTTTTTTGTTTGACAGCTGCGAGCTGCAGGATGGACGAAGAACAGAAAGTGAAAGTGAAAGTGAAAGTGAAAGTGAAACTAGCCTTCGCCGTCTTCTTGTGTGGTTATTCAGAGATGTTTGGTTAGGGGAAAGTACTTTGGAATCATGGGAAGAGCACCGATTGTAGGTTAGCTTAGGTAAGTTTAGGATAAGTTAGGTAAGTTTAGGCTAGGTACATTTAGGCTAAGTTAGGTAAGTTTAGGTTACATAAGTTTAGGCTAAATTAGGTAAGTTTAGTTTATGTAAGTTCAGGTTAGGTAAGTTTAGGCTAAATTAGGTAAGTTTAGTTTAGGTAAGTTTAGTCAAAGTTAGGTATGTTTATGTTAAGTTAGGTAAGTTTTGTTTAGGTATGTTTAGGTTAGGTAAGTTTAGGCTAAGTTAGGTATGTTTATGTTAGGTAAGTTTAGGCTAAGTTAGGTAAGTTTAGTTTAGGTAAGTTTAGTTTAGGTACAGTATGTTTAGGCTAAATTAGGTAAAAGTTCAGTTTAGGTAAGTTCAGGCTAGGTAAGTTTAGGCTAAATTAGCTAAGTTTAGTTTAGGTAAGTTTAGGCTAAGTTATGTAAGTTTAGGTTAGGTATGTTTAGGCTAAATACGTTTAGGCTAAATTAGGTAAAAGTTTACGTTAGGTAAGTTTACGTTAGGTACATTTAGGCTAAATTAGGTAAAAGTTTAGTTTAGGTAAGTTCAGGCTAGGTAAGTTTAGGCTAAATTAGGTAAGTTTAGTTTAGGTAAGTTTGGGCTAAGTTAGGTAAGTTTAGGTTAGGTAAGTTTAGGCTAATTTAGGTCAGTTTAGTTTAGGTAAGTTTAGGTTAGGTATGTTTAGGCTAAATACGTTTAGGCTAAATTAGGTAAAAGTTTAGTTTAGGTAAGTTTACGTTAGGTACATGTAGGCTAAATTAGGTAAAAGTTTAGTTTAGGTAAGTTTAGGCTAAGTTAGGTAAGTTTAGGTTAGGTAAGTTTAGGCTAATTTAGGTCAGTTTAGTTTAGGTAAGTTTAGGTTAGGTATGTTTAGGCTAAATACGTTTAGGCTAAATTAGGTAAAAGTTTAGCTTAGGTAAGTTTACGTTAGGTACATTTAGGCTAAATTAGGTAAAAGTTTAGTTTAGGTAAGTTCAGGCTAGGTAAGTTTAGGCTAAATTAGGTAAGTTTAGTTTAGGTAAGTTTAGGCTGAGTTAGGTAAGTTTAGGTAAGGTAAGTTTAGGCTAAGCTAGGTAAGTTTAGTTTAGGTAAGTTTTGGTTAGGTATGTTTAGGCTAAATTAGTTAAAAGTTTAGTTTAGGTAAGTTCAGGATAGGTTAGTTTAGGCTAAATTAGTTAAGTTTAGTTTAGGTAAGTTCAGGTTAGGTTAGGTAAGTTTAGTTTATGTATGTTTAGGCTAAGTTAGGTAAGTTTAAGTTAAGTTAGGTAACTTTAGTTTAGGTAAGTTTAGGTTAGGTAAGTTTAGGCTAAATTAGGTAAATGTTGTTTAGGTAAGTTCAGGTTAGGTAAGTTTAGGCTTAATTGGGTAAGTGTAGGCTAAATTAGGTAAGTTTAATTTAGGTAATTTAAGGTTAGGTTAGGTAAGTTTAGTTTAGGTATGTTTAGGCTAAGTTAGGTAAGTTTAGGTTAAGTTAGGTAAGTTCAGGTTTGGGAAGTTTAGGCGAAGTTAGGTAAGTTTAGTTTAGGTCAGTTTAGGTTATTTAAGTTTAGCTTAGGTCAGTGTAGGTTAGGTTAGGTAAGTTTAGGTTTGGTAAATTTAGATGAGGTAAGTTTAGGTTAGGTAAGGTTAGGTTAGGTAAGTTTAGCTTAGTTAAACAAAAAAAGTTAAAGTACCACTGATAGTCGCACACACACTAGGTGTGGTGAAATTAACCTCTGAATTTGACCCATCCCCTTGTTCACCCCTGGGAGGTGAGGGGAGCAGTGAGCAGCAGGGGTGGCCACGCCCGGGAATAATTTTTTGTGATTTAACCCCCAATTCCAATTTTTATAGTCTGAGCAGTTTAGGCGAAGGTAGGTAAGTTTAGGTTAGGTTAGGTAAGTTTTGGTTAGGTTATGTAAATTTAGGTTAGGTAAGTTTGGGCTAAGTTAGCTAAGTTTAGGTTAGGTAAGTTTAGGTTAAGTTAGGTAAGTTTAGGTTAGGTAAGTTTAGATTAAGTTAGGTTTATATAGTATATATTTGATAGCATTTATGTTACAGTGTTTATTTTATTGTATTTATTTTATCATATTTATTTTATAGTATATATTTTATAGTATTTATTTGTATATGTTGTTATAGTATAAATTGTATAGTATACATTTTATGGTATTTTTATATTTATTCAATGGTGTATATTTTTTAGTATTTATTTGTATACGTTTTTATGGTATAGATCGTATAATATATTCTATAGTATTTGTTTTATAGTGTATATCTATAGCATTTTTTGTATTTATTCAATGGTACATATTTTATATAGTGTTTGTTTTATAGTATTTTTTAGTAAATGTCTGTGTAGTACATATGTTATACTATTTATTTTTACTGTATTTATTGGATAGTATATATTTTATTGTATTTGTTTTATAGTAAATATTTTACAGAATTTATTTCACAGTAATTATTTTACAGTACTCACTCTTTATAATATTTAATTTATAGTATATATTTTACAGAATTTATTTCATAGTATTTATTTTTACAGTATTCACTTTATAATATGCATTTTATAGTATGTATTATATAGTATTTATTTTTTGGTATATATTTTACAGAATTTATTTCACAGGATGTATTTAAAAGTATTCACTTTATAATATGTATTTATAGTTTTTATTTTATAGTACATATGTTACAGAATTTATTTCAAAGTATTTATTTTAAAGTAATCACTTTATAATATGTATTTTATACTATGTATTTTATAGTATTTATTGTATAGTAAATATTGTACAGAATATATTTCATAGTATTTATTTTAAAGTAATCACTTTATAATATGTATTTTATAGTATGTATTTTATAGTATTTATTTTATAGTAAATATTGTACAGAATTTATTTCATAGTATTTATTTTACAGTATTCACTTCATAATATTTATTCATAATTTTTATTTTATAGTAAATATTTTACAGAGTTTATTACATTTTTATAAAACGAAGCCCAGACTTGTTAGCTGTAAGTTCGATCGCTGTGTTTGCGCTAAGCTAAGCTAGCATGGCGTTGCTGTTAAGATGTGGACGTTAGCAATTAGCTCACATAGCTATGCTAATTTTGCTAACGTCTGGAGATACGGCATTTTAAAAAAATGTTGGATAAGTACGGAGTGAGAGTGCATTTTTTTCAAAAAAATATATATACAGTTCATGCTAGCACTTCATGCTACTGCGAGTGAGACCTATTTGCTGCTCCGATGGTCTCCTGCAGCTCGAGTCAGTGTTTAGTCCAACCAACCTAGGACCTCGGGGAACACGTGCACAGTCTCGGGAGGAGCCGGCTGAAGCAGTCACTTCCGGTCTGGCTGTCCATGAGCAACTGTGTGGTCTCTCTCAGCAGTGAGACGATCTGAGCTCATGACTTGAAAACAATCACCTCCGCGTTTTACAATCTGAAACATTTCTGTCACCTACCTATGTGTGTGTGTGTGTGTGTGTGTGTGTGTGTGTGTGTGTGTGTGTGTGTGTGTGTGTGTGTGTGTGTGTGTGTGTGTGTGCGTGTGTGTGTGCGTGTGTGTGTGCGTGTGCGTGTGTGTGTGTGTGTGTGTGTGTGTGTGTGTGTGTGTGTGTGTGTGTGTGTGTGTGTGTGTGTGTGTGTGTGTGTGTGTGTGTGTGTGTGTGTGTGTGTGTGTGTGTGTGTGTGTTGTCCGTCCATATGAGGACCGGTGAACAAATTTGAAGCGAATGTCTCATTAGCACCCCTGCTGGTGACATCTATCAAAATGAGGGTGGTCCCAAAAAGGAGGGATTTTTTTCAAATTGACTGTGTATCGCTTTTAAAAGTGCTCCCCCTCTGGTCAACATATGATATAACAAGTGTGTGGAAAAAATTTGAAGTGCTCCCCCTTTGGCCAAAATTAATAAAATAAATATGTATGTAGAGACATACTGTAATAACTTGAAGTAAATAACGAAGATTAAAAAACAATTACAAACCGAAAATAAATGAACTAAAAGCAGTTTTTTTCTCAAAATGTGTCGATTTATTTCGTATAAAATTGGGAAACATTTCTTATATTATTTCGATAGTATAGCAATATTTTCTCGTCCAATTATTACTTTTTTAATGTAAAATTATTACTTTTTAATGCAAAATGGTGACATTTGTCATATAAAATTCTGATTATCACAATATTGCCAATTTTTTGACAATTTGTGACATTTTTTGAGTAAAATGATGACTTTTGTCATAATTTTTCCCAGTAAAATTCCCCATTACTATTATAACATTGCCAACATTTTAAAGTTTTCTTATAAAATTGTGACTTTTGTCGAGTAAAATGACGACTCTTTTCATAAAAACTGCCAACATTTGAAGCTTTTCTTGTAAAATTGCCACTTTCATTGAGTAGAGTTCCAACTTGTGTCATAATATTGCACACATGTTCAGTTTTTCTTGTAACATTTTGACTTGCGTTGAGTAAAATGAAGTTTTTCTGGTAAAATTGTGACCTTTTTCTTGTGAAATTCCAACTTATTTTTCACAACAAGCTTTTTCATATTTGCATTGTATGTATATATTATTAATGTTGTAAATACACTTCTTTATATATCCAGAAAGGGTGGTCCTAAAGAGGGAGGTATTTTTTGGAGGTCTCAGGAAGGTAAGAAATACAAGAATGTGTGTGTGTGTGTGTGTGTGTGTGTGTGTGTGTGTGTGTGTGTGTGTGTGTGTGTGTGTGTGTGTGTGTGTGTGTGTGTGTGTGTGTGTGTGTGTGTGTGTGTGTGTGTGTGTGTGTGTGTGTGTGTGTGTGTGTGTGTGTGTGTGTGTGTGTGTGTGTGTTGTCCGTCCATATGAGGACCGGTGAACAAATTTGAAGCGAATGTCTCATTTGCACCCCTGCTGGTGACATCTATCAAAATGAGGGTGGTCCCAAAAAGGAGGGATTTTTTTACATTGACTGTGTGTCGCTTTTAAAAGTGCTCCCCCTCTGGTCAACATATGAAATAACAAGTGTGTGGAAAACATTCGAAGTGTAAAAAACAATTATAAACCGAAAATAAATGAACTAAAAGCAGTGTTTTTCTCACAATGTGTCGATTTATTCCGTATAAAATTGGAAACAATTTATTGTATTATTTCGGTAATGTTTCAAAATTTTCTCGTCAAATTAGTACTTTTTTATGTAAAATCATTACTTTTTCATGCAAAATGGTGACATTTGTCATATAAAATTCTGACTTTTATCACAATATTGCCAATTTTTTTGACAATTTGTGACATTTTTTGAGTAAAATGATGACTTTTGTCATAATTTTGCCCAGTAAAATTCCCCATTATTATTATAACATTGCCAACATTTTCAAGTTTTCTTATAAAATTGTGACTTTTGTCGAGTAAAATGACGACTCTTTTCATAAAAACTGCCAACATTTTAAGCTTCTCTTGTAAAATTGCCACTTTCATTGAGTAGAGTTCCAATTTGTGTCATAATATTGCACACATGTTCAGTTTTTCTTGTAAAATCTTGACTTGCGTTGAGTAAAATGAAGTTTTTCTGGTAAAATTGTGACCTTTTTCTTGTGAAATTCCAACTTATTTTTTACAACAAGCTTTTTCATATTTGCATAGTATGTATATATTATTAATGTTGTAAATACACTTCTTTATATATCCAGAAAGGGTGGTCCTAAAGAGGGAGGTATTTTTCGGAGGTCTCAGGAAGGTAAGAAATACAAGAATGTGTGTGTGTGTGTGTGTGTGTGTGTGTGTGTGTGTGTGTGTGTGTGTGTGTGTGTGTGTGTGTGTGTGTGTGTGTGTGTGTGTGTGTGTGTGTGTGTGTGTGTGTGTGTGTGTGTGTGTGTGCGTGCGTGTGTGTGTGTGTTAGCATCCTAGCTGCCTAAATGCATACATAGTTGCGTATTCGAGGCACGACGGCGCTGCTTGGCTGCGCGTGGAAAGGAAGGCGGCCTGGAAGCGTGGCGTGGCGGGCGCTGGCGTGCCAAAACTCCTCCCTCCTCCCCTCATCAAATGTTGGCTTCCCCGTCGCCCCTCGACTTCCCGCTAACAATCCCGGCGGATTCGCCTTTCACAGCTCGCGGCTTCCCAGGCGCTCCGCCACGCTTGACATTCCCAGGAAAAACCTTGCGGGACATTTTCCAGCCGCACCTCCACCTGTGCGGTTTGGGGGGTGGGGAGGGGTGGGGGGGCGAGGTGTGCACGCGCACACGCACGCCCTCTCACGTGCACTCACACTAGAAGTTCACCTTGGGAAGATATTTCGTCTGTTCCAGGGTCAAACTGTGCCCTTCAAACAACCATGAGAGTTATCCAGTCAAGTTCAAATGGTCACACAAGTGTAAAAAGAAGTTAAGCAATGTTAAATAAACACTGATTAAACCTTCGCCGCTCACTGAACCGACCTCTCACCGGCCGGGATGACGTTTTAGTTTTTTTATTGTGTTTAGTTTCTGTGAGTGAAACCTAATAACTGCTAGTTTATGTGAGTGTAATTTTTAAACTGCTAATTTCTGTGAGTGAAACCTTTTAACTGCTAGTTTCTGGGATTGAAACCTTTTAACTGCTAGTTTCTGTGAGTGACACCTTTTAACTGCTAGTTTCTGTGAGTGAGACCTTTTAACTGCTAGTTTCTGTGAGTGAGACCTTTTAACTGCTAGTTTCTGTGAGTGAGACCTTTTAACTGCTAGTTTCTGTGAGTGACACCTTTTAACTGCTAGTTTCTGTGAGTGACACCTTTTAACTTCTAGTTTCTGTGAGTGAAACCTTTTAACTGCTAGTTTCTGTGAGTGACACCTTTTAACTTCTAGTTTCTGTGAGTGAAACCTTTTAACTGCTAGTTTCTGTGAGTGACACCTTTTAACTGCTAGTTTCTGTGAGTGACACCTTTTAACTTTTAGTTTCTGTGAGTGAAACCTTTTAACTGCTAGTTTCTGTGAGTGACACCTTTTAACTTCTAGTTTCTGTGAGTGAAACCTTTTAACTGCTAGTTTCTGTGAGTGACACCTTTTAACTGCTAGTTTCTGTGAGTGAGACCTTTTAACTGCTAGTTTCTGTGAGTGAGACCTTTTAACTGCTAGTTTCTGTGAGTGAGACCTTTTAACTGCTAGTTTCTGTGAGTGACACCTTTTAACTTCTAGTTTCTGTGAGTGAAACCTTTTAACTGCTAGTTTCTGGGATTGAAACCTTTTAACTGCTAGTTTCTGTGAGTGACACCTTTTAACTGCTAGTTTCTGTGAGTGAGACCTTTTAACTGCTAGTTTCTGTGAGTGACACCTTTTAACTGCTAGTTTCTGTGAGTGAGACCTTTTAACTGCTAGTTTCTGTGAGTGAGACCTTTTAACTGCTAGTTTCTGTGAGTGAGACCTTTTAACTGCTAGTTTCTGTGAGTGACACCTTTTAACTGCTAGTTTCTGTGAGTGAGACCTTGTAACTGCTAGTTTCTGTGAGTGAGACCTTTTAACTGCTAGTTTCTGTGAGTGAGACCTTTTTACTGCTAGTTTCTGTGAGTGAGACCTTTTAACTGCTAGTTTCTGTGAGTGAGACCTTTTAACTGCTAGTTTCTGTGAGTGACACCTTTTAACTGCTATTTTCTGTGAGTGAGGCCTTGTAACTGCTAGTTTCTGTGAGTGAGACCTTTTAACTGCTAGTTTCTGTGAGTGAGACCTTTTAACTGCTAGTTTCTGTGAGTGACACCTTTTAACTTCTAGTTTCTGTGAGTGAGACCTTTTAACTGCTAGTTTCTGTGAGTGAAACCTTTTAACTTTTAGTTTCTGGGAATGAAACCTTTTTACTGCTGGTTTCTGTGAGTAAGACCTTTTAACTGCTAGTTTCTGTGAGTGAGACCTTTTTTACTGCTAGTTTCTGTGAGTGAGACCTTTTAACTGCTAGTTTCTGTGAGTGAAACTTTTTAACTTTTAGTTTATATAAGTGAGACCTTATGACTGCTAATTTCTGTGAGTGAGACCTTTTAACTGCTAGTTTCTGTGAGTGAGACCTTTTCACTGCTAGTTTCTGTGAGTGAAACTTTTTAACTTTTAGTTTATATAAGTGAGACCTTATGACTACTAATTTCTGTGAGTGAGACCTTTTAACTTCTAGTTTATGTTAGTGAGACCTTTCAGCTGCTAGTTTCTGGGAATGAAACATTTTTACTGCTAGTTTCTGTGAGTGAGACCTTTTAACTGCTAGTTTCTGTGAGTAAGATCTTTTAGATGCTATTTACTGTGAGTGAAACCTTTTAACGGCTAGTTTCCGTGAGTGAGACTTTTTAACTGCTAGTTTCTGTGAGTAAGATCTTTTAGAGGCTAGTT
>NC_084747.1:2257386-2262386 GCF_033978785.1 Entelurus aequoreus
GTGACTACTCTGTCACGGGGGTCCCAGGTGACTACTTTGTCACGGGGGTCCCAGGTGACTACTTTGTCACGGGGGTCCCAGGTGACTACTTTGTCACGGGGGTCCCAGGTGACTACTTTGTCACGGGGGTCCCAGATGACTACTTTGTCACGGGGGTCCCAGGTGACTACTCTGTCACGGGTCTTCCAGGTGACTACTCTGTCACGGGGGTCCCAGGTGACTACTTTGTCACGGGGGTCCCAGGTGACTACTCTGTCACGGGGGTCCCAGGTGACTACTTTGTCACGGGGTCCCAGGTGACTACTTTGTCACGGGGTCCCAGGTGACTACTCTGTCACGGGGGTCCCAGGTGACTACTTTGTCACGGGGGTTCCAGATGACTACTTTGTCACGGGGGTCCCAGGTGACTACTTTGTCACGGGGGTTCCAGATGACTACTTTGTCACGGGGGTCCCAGGTGACTACTTTGTCACGGGGGTCCCAGATGACTACTTTGTCACGGGGGTCCCAGGTGACTACTCTGTCACGGGGGTCCCAGGTGACTACTCTGTCACGGGGGTCCCAGGTGACTACTTTGTCACGGGGGTCCCAGGTGACTACTTTGTCACGGGGGTTCCCAGCTGACTACTTTGTCATGGGGTCCCAGGTGACTACTCTGTCACGGGGGTCCCAGGTGACTACTTTGTCACGGGGGTTCCAGATGACTACTTTGTCACGGGGGTCCCAGGTGACTACTTTGTCACGGGGTCCCAGGTGACTACTCTGTCACGGGTGTCCCAGGTGACTACTTTGTCACGGGGGTGCCAGGTGACTACTTTGTCACGGGGGTACCAGCTGACTACTTCGTCACGGGGGTCCCAGCTGACTACTTTGTCACGGGGGTCCCAGGTGACTACTTTGTCACGGGGGTCCCAGGTGACTACTTTGTCACGGGTGTCCCAGGTGACTACTTTGTCACGGGGGTCCCAGGTGACTACTTTGTCACGGGGTCCCAGCTGACTACTCTGTCACGGGGGTCCCAGGTGACTACTCTGTCACGGGGGTCCCAGGTGACTACTTTGTCACGGGGGTCCCAGGTGACTACTTTGTCACGGGGGTCCCAGGTCCACCAGCAGGACACAAGAACCAGGGAGTGAGAGCCACATCTAGACCACGGAGTCGAGGAGCTGAGATGACATCATCGCGAGGAGTAAGACGAGCGAGGCTCCCGCAGACCCTGTTCTGACCATGACATGAGACCACCAAGACCATGACATGAGACCACCAAGACCCTGACAAGAGACCACCAAGACCACGACATGAGATCACCATGACCATGACATGAGACTACCAAGACCATGACATGAGACCACCATGACCATGACGTGAGATCACCATGACCATGACATGAGATCAACATGAACATGACATGAGACCACCATGAGGACATGAGACCACCATGAGGACATGAGACTACCATTAACCATGACAATAGACCACCATGAGGACATGAGACCACCATGACCATGACAAGAGACCACCGTGAGGACATGAGACCCCCATGAGGACATGAGACCACCAGGACCATGACATGAGACCACCATGACCATGACATGAGACCACCATGAGGACATGAGACCACCATGACCATGACATGAGACCACCATGAGGACATGGGACCACCATGAGGACATGAGACCACCATGACCATGACAAGAGACCACCATGACCATGACAAGAGACCACCATGAGGACATGAGACCACCATGACCATGACAAGAGACCACCATGAGGACATGAGACCCCCATGAGGACATGAGACCACCATGACAAGAGACCACCATGAGGACATGAGACTACCATTAACCATGACAAGAGACCACCATGAGGACATGAGACCACCATGAGGACATGAGACTACCATTAACCATGACAAGAGACCACCATGAGGACATGAGACCACCATGAGGACATGAGACTACCATTAACCATGACAAGAGACCACCATGAGGACATGAGACCCCCATGAGGACATGAGACCACCATGACCATGACATAAGACCACCATGAGGACATGAGACCACCATGAGGACATGAGACTGCCATTAACCATGACAAGAGACCACCATGAGGACATGAGACCACCATGAGGACATGAGACTACCATTAACCATGACAAGAGACCACCATGAGGACATGAGACCACCATGAGGACATGAGACTACCATTAACCATGACAAGAGACCACCATGAGGACATGAGACCACCATGACCATGACAAGAGACCACCAGGACCATGACATGAGACCACCATGACCATGACATGAGACCACCATGAGGACATGAGACCACCATGAGGACGTGAGACCACCATGAGGACATGAGACCACCATGACCATGACATGAGACCACCATGAGGACATGAGACCACCATGACCATGACATGAGACCACCATGAACATGACATGAGACCACCATGAGGACATGAGACCACCAGGACCATGACATGAGATCACCATGACCATGACATGAGACCACCATGAGGACATGAGACCACCATGAGGACATGAGACCACCATGACCATGACAAGAGACCACCATGACCATGACAAGAGACCACCATGAGGACATGAGACCACCAGGACCATGACATGAGATCACCATGACCATGACATGAGACCACCATGAGGACATGAGACCACCATGAGGACATGAGACCACCATGACCATGACAAGAGACCACCATGAGGACATGAGACCACCATGACCATGACAAGAGACCACCATGAGGACATGAGACCCCCATGAGGACATGAGACCACCAGGACCATGACATGAGATCACCATGACCATGACATGAGACCACCATGAGGACATGAGACCACCATGAGGATGACATGAGACCACCATGAGGACATGAGACCACCATGAGGACATGAGACCACCATGACCATGACAAGAGACCACCATGACCATGACAAGAGACCACCATGAGGACATGAGACCACCATGAGGACATGAGACCACCAGGACCATGACATGAGATCACCATGACCATGACATGAGACCACCATGAGGACATGAGACCACCATGAGGACATGAGACCACCATGACCATGACAAGAGACCACCATGACCATGACAAGAGACCACCATGAGGACATGAGACCACCAGGACCATGACAAGAGACCACCATGAGGACATGAGACCCCCATGAGGACATGAGACCACCATCACCATGACAAGAGACCACCATGACGACAAGAGACCACCATGAGGACATGAGACCACCATGAGGACATGAGACTACCATTAACCATGACAAGAGACCACCATGAGGACATGAGACCACCATGAGGACATGAGACCACCATGAGGACATGAGACCACCATGACCATGACATGAGACCACCATGAGGGCATGAGACCACCATGAGGGCATGAGACCACCATGGCCATGACAAGAGACCACCATGACCATGACAAGAGACCACCATGAGGACATGAGACCACCATGACCTTGACAAGAGACCACCATGAGGACATGAGACCCCCATGAGGACATGAGACCACCATCACCATGACAAGAGACCACCATGAGGACAAGAGACCACCATGACCATGACAAGAGACCACCATGAGGACATGAGACCACCATGACCATGACAAGAGACCACCATGAGGACATGAGACCCCCATGAGGACATGAGACCACCATCACCATGACAAGAGACCACCATGAGGACAAGAGACCACCATGAGGACATGAGACCACCATGAGGACATGAGACTACCATTAACCATGACAAGAGACCACCATGAGGACATGAGACCACCATGAGGACATGAGACCACCATGAGGACATGAGACCACCAGGACCATGACAAGAGACCACCATGAGGACATGAGACCACCATGAGGACATGAGACCACCAGGACCATGACAAGAGACCACCATGAGGACATGAGACTACCATGAGGATATGAGACCACCAGGACCATGACAAGAGACCACCATGAGGACATGAGACCACCATGAGGACATGAGACCACCAGGACCATGACAAGAGACCACCATGAGGACATGAGACCACCATGAGGACATGAGACCACCATGAGGACATGAGACCACCATGACCATGACATGAGACCACCATGAGGGCATGAGACCACCATGAGGGCATGAGACCACCATGGCCATGACAAGAGACCACCATGACCATGACAAGAGACCACCATGAGGACATGAGACCACCATGACCTTGACAAGAGACCACCATGAGGACATGAGACCCCCATGAGGACATGAGACCACCATCACCATGACAAGAGACCACCATGAGGACAAGAGACCACCATGACCATGACAAGAGACCACCATGAGGACATGAGACCACCATGACCATGACAAGAGACCACCATGAGGACATGAGACCCCCATGAGGACATGAGACCACCATCACCATGACAAGAGACCACCATGAGGACAAGAGACCACCATGAGGACATGAGACCACCATGAGGACATGAGACTACCATTAACCATGACAAGAGACCACCATGAGGACATGAGACCACCATGAGGACATGAGACCACCATGAGGACATGAGACCACCAGGACCATGACAAGAGACCACCATGAGGACATGAGACCACCATGAGGACATGAGACCACCAGGACCATGACAAGAGACCACCATGAGGACATGAGACTACCATGAGGATATGAGACCACCAGGACCATGACAAGAGACCACCATGAGGACATGAGACCACCATGAGGACATGAGACCACCAGGACCATGACAAGAGACCACCATGAGGACATGAGACCACCATGAGGACATGAGACCACCAGGACCATGACAAGAGACCACCATGAGGACATGAGACCACCATGAGGACATGAGACCACCAGGACCATGACAAGAGACCACCATGAGGACATGAGACCACCAGGACCATGACAAGAGACCACCATGAGGACATGAGACCACCATGAGGACATGAGACCACCA
>NC_084747.1:2267386-2282386 GCF_033978785.1 Entelurus aequoreus
GCGTCGCCACGGTAACACGAAAGGTTCCCAACTTAAAGTACCGCCGTCGGTGCAAACGAGACCTTTTTGACGGTATGACATATGTGGGGGTTCGTTGGCCGGTTCGTCACGTATTAATCATGGGAGAAAAGATGCGGGGAACTATGAAAAGAAAAATATGAATAAACTGTGAAGTATGATGAATAATAATATTGTAAATTCACAGCATGTGAATTTACGGGTTTTTTTGTTTTGTTTTTTTGTACCATGACTAGGGAGGGTTGCTTGCATTGGGTAAGTAAATTAGAAGTAAATTCTGCATGTGGGGGTTCGTTGGCCGGTTCGTCACGTATTAATCTATGAATAAACTGTGAAGTATGATGAATAATAATATTGTAAATTCACAGCATGGGAATTTACTGTTTTTTTTGTTTTCTTTTTTTGTACCATGACTAGGGAGGGTTGCTTGCATTGGGTAAGTAAATTAGAAGTAAATTCTGCATGTTCAACGCATAATATGGGCAGCAGGCCCATAATAATAATAATAATAATAATAATAAGGCATCAAATTGATATAGTACTCCAGGACGCTTTACATGAACTTGTTACAAGGTTCTCGCAATCAAATTGTAGTCTTTAGAATGTTGTTGATTTACAGTAGACATTTGTTTTTGCGTAAAGCCGACAATGAGGAACCCACAGGAATGCTAACAGCTCTTTAGCCCTCCTGCTGCCGGTAGACACCCCCCCCCCCCCCCTCCCCTACCAACCCCCCCGGCTCCCCCAGCTTGGCTATTTCTGTGCCAATTAGCGCTCGTCTTTTCCCGCGGCCGGTCTTGCGGGCGGCCGTAGCAGAGCCTCGCGTCTAATCCGAGGGAGACGAGGGCGAGGACGGCAGCCGGCAGCAGGTCACCCGGAGAGGAAGCAGGAGACGGGATTGAGTCAGGGCGGCGAAAAATAGCACAAAAGCGGGAATCGGTCGCCTCGGCGGCGTGGACTGGATATCACCCTGCCATGAAAATTGGTAGAATAAAAGTGTCTCTGGATTTGAAGAAAGTTGTCAAGGCTGAGGCCTGTCTCACATCTCTTGTTCCATATTTTAGCAGCATCAAAGTGACAAGTTTAGGTCTGTCTGGGAACACCAGCAGGAGACTCCCCGAGGTTCTCGAGGCTCGGAGGGTTTGTGTGGTTCTGACATGAAAAGACTGTTTTAAAGTCACTGAGCACTGTACTCATGTGTGGAGAGGCGGGGCCGACAGTCCAACAGCGAGGCAGGGCACACCGGAGCCTGTTTCAAGATGATACAGTATCAGGTGCGTGGATCGCCCAGCTGGGCACAATCAAATAATCCTCTTGAACTGTACAAAAGGGCGGCAGCCTGGGATGTGAGAGAGAGAGAGAGAGCGGGGGAGAGACGAGAAGGAGCCAGAAGGAAGCTGATGCAGAGCGAAAGAGACTGAGAGCGCAAGGGAGACGACGACGCCCGAAGCTGAAAAGCTGGAGCGGAGGGGCGAGCAGACGGAAAGGCTGAAAAGCGACCCGGCAAGAGACGCATTCTTTGAAATAAAGAAGTCTAAACCTGCTCGCCATTATGTCCTTCCTTGATGGTCCTTGGAACCCGCACGACATGAGAAGTCTGCCACATCATGTTTCCTGCTTCTAGCCAGGACTCGAGCAGCAGCATTCTGGATGCACTGCGGCCGCTTTAACCAATCAATTCCTTTATTGTCATTGTCATAATAACACTTAAAGGCCTACTGAAAGCCAATACGTATTGGCAACACATGCCAATACGGCCGGGTTAACTTATAAAGTGACATTTTAAATTTCCCGCCACACTTCCGGTTCAAAACGCCTTTGGAGGATGACGTATGCGCGTGACGTCGCGAGGTCCACGGAAGTGTTTGGACCCTTTTGGACACAATACACAGAGCTCTGTTTTCTTCGACAAAATTCCACAGTATCCTGGACATCTGTGTTGGTGAATCTTTTGCAATTTGTTTAATGAACAATGGAGGCTGCAAAGAAGAACGTTGTAAGTGGGATCGGTGTATGCGGCTGGCTGTAGCAACACAACAAGGAGGACTTTGTTGGATAGCAGACGCGCTAGCGGCGAACTCACCTTGACTTCCTACGTCTCCGGGCCGCCGACCGCATCGTCGATCGCTGGAACGCAGGTGAGCACGGGTGTTGATGAGCAGATGAGGGCTGGCTGGCGTAGGTGGAGCGCTAATGTTTTTATCATAGCTCTGACGAGGTCCCGTTGTGAAGTTAGCGTCGTTAGCAACAGCATTGCTAGGCTTCGACAGGCGTCGAATACACATTAACCGTGTATTTACATGTCCAGTGTTTGGTTCGGTGTCTCCTGATAGTAGTATTGTTGATCTTCTGTCTATCCTTCCAGTCAGGGATTTATTTATTTTGTTTCTATCTGCATTTGAGACAGATAGCTATCACGTTAGCTCACGCTAAAGAGCTTCGTCGGTGTATTGTCGTGGAGATTAAAGTCACTGTGAATGTCCATTTCGCCTTCTCGACTCTCATTTTCAAGAGGATATAGTATCCCAGGTGGTTTAAAATACAAATCCGTGATCCACAATAGAAAAAGGAGAGAGTGTGGATTCCAATGAGCCAGCTTGTACCTAAGTTACGGTCAGAGCGAAAAAAGATATCTCTTGAACTGCATTCTAGTCCATCACTCTAACGTTCCTCATCCACAAATCTTTCATCCTCGCTCAAATTAATGGGGTAATCGTCACTTTCTCGCTCCGAATATCTCTCGCTTCATTGTAAACAACGGGGAGTTGTGAGCAGCACTACCGCTTATGCCGTCACGCTACTTCCGGTAGGGGCAAGGTTTTTTTTATCAGCGAGCAAAAGTTGCGAACTTTATCGTCGATTTTCTCTACTAAATCCTTTCAGCAAAAATATGGCAATATCGCGAAATGATCAAGTATGACACATAGAATGGATCTGCTATCCCCGTTTAAATAAAAACAATTCATTTCAGTAGGCCTTTAAATCATACATGTCAACGAGATTTTGTTTGAGCTTTGTCTAGCGGCATAGAAACTGCATTGAAGTGCAGGTTGACCATAGTCTACAGTTTAGCATTGTCAAAAAGATGGCGAATAGAGGGGTGTGGGTGTGGGAACAGTCAGATGTCTGATGGGTGTTGCGTTGATGTTGCAGCAATGCAATGTCCAGAGCACAATTATTGAGGTGGTGAAGAGTGAGGTAATAAGATGGTCCGGGGGGGCAGCAAAGGGGCAGGCTGTTCATTTAGTGTGTGTGTGCAGAAAACATCGCACAGGGCGATGTGATGCGTCTAGTGCAGTAGCCTTGGAGTAGTAGTACCTGTAGTTAGTGCATGCTGCATGCCGCTTTTGCTTGCTATGCTGCATGCTGCTTCTGCCTGATACTCATTGCTTTCAGCTAGTGCCGCCGGCTAGCCCTCTGTCTCAGAGGGCGAAAAGAGGAGCCGAGTGCATAAGCCTCCTCAGCCGGTACATAGCCTCTCCATTGTCAAGACTCGTACATGCCTCCTCGTGGCCACACACGGTAACTGGAACCTCGCGGTTCCAGGCTAAGTTGTACGGGATCTCGGAGCAGCAGGGGGCCCCAGAGACGGGGCATGCAGGCCCACCGGTGTGTGGACATGCCCTGGTGCCCAGTCAACCCCTGTCCCAGCTATGGGTAAATAACCCCAGCTATGGGCGAATAGTGAAAACCGCCTCAACGGTGGACCAGGCGGAAGATGGCGGCAGCGGAATGCACCACAACGGCTGGGAAGGCGGATGAAGGCTGCAGCAAAGACGGGTCCCCAGTCGTCTTGGTCTCCATGCCACTGGACCCTGGCCCGCTCAATGCCAAGGACTGTGTGGTGGCTGACCGTGCACCAGTCTCCCCACATTAAAAGATTCCACGCACAGGCGTCCTCCATATAGGGAATCCACCCTAACATACGACCCTACGGAGGACAGTCATACTCGTTTCGAGTGACCGCCGATGATGATGATGATGTTCATTTAGCAGTCTCACAGCCTGGGGATACAGACTGTGAGACATTCTGGTGGTCCTGGCACGAATCCATCCATACCTCCTTCCAGAGGGTAGCAGGTTGAAGAGGCCATGGGCTGGGTGGTCCTTCAGGATGTTGTATACTCGCTTTAGGCAGCGAGTTGTGTACATGGCACTCATCTCTGGGAGTATCGTCCTTGAACCACTCGCTGGAGGGCCTGTTGGTTCGCTTTGCAGCCGGTTTAGAGAGCCCAGTGAGAAAGCTCCTACAGTAGTCAGCTGGAGACCAAGGCATGGGTTGCTCTCCATAGGTTTGCCTTAGACATTCTTCCATTTGACAAAGTCAACCACCAGGTGGGTGACACGTAGACCCGAGCGCCATCTGCGTAGTTGTGCTAGGACACGTTGACGCTGCGTGTTAGCTGGCCCCACTGGCAGCATGTAAGAGTTGAACAATAGGGGTCCCAGGATTGACCCCTGAAGGACCCCACTGGTCATAGCCATTTGGTTAGAGAGACCAGTTCCAACGAAGTATGTCCTGCGATCAAGACTTGAAGCAGGACTATGTATGTTTTCTAAACTCTGTATTAAGATGGTGTCAAAGGCAGCGCTCGGATCCAGCAGAACCAAGACGGAGACTTATTATTTTAATTTGTTACCTCGATCAAGGGGGTTTCAGGGACCTAAAGCCTGAATGGAAAGTATCAAAGCCATTGTTGAACCGGAGAAAGTCACTCGTAGAAACATTTAAGTCTTCTTAAAACTCATTTGTATTCTCTAGCCTTTAAATAAACCCCTTTTTAGACCAGTTGATCTGCCATCTCTCTTTTCTGCTCTCCTAGGTGGAGAGGTTATCAGGTGACCACAGATGACGCGCTAGCTGTTCAAACGCTAATAACCTAAAAACTACAGTAGTTAGACGAAAACGATTAAGACACTTTTGGGGGGATTGTAACAGAGTCGGGGGGCTGGTTATGAATAATAACACGGAAATAACATTTTTTTTTAAAAACTTTAAAAGGTTAACTGTATAAAAACTATAATATTTACACACTTTTTGCAGCACAAATGTAGCACAGACGATTGAGACTCTTTTGGGGGGATTTGAACAAAATTGGGGGGCTGGTTATGAATAATAATACGGAAATAACAAAAAACAACAACTTTAAACGTTAACTGTATAAAATCTATAATATTTAGACATCTTTTCAGCACAAATGTAGCACAAATGTTTGGGACAATTTTTTTTTTTTTTGACAAAGTGGGGGGAGGGGGGTTATGAATAATAACACATAACAAACACATTAAAAAACTTTAAAATGTTAATTGTATAAGAAATATAATATCAAGACAAACACTTTTCAGCACAAATGTAGCACAAACGTTTGGGACAAGTTTGAGGAGATGTTGACAAAGTGGGGGGGGGGCTGCGTATGAATAATAACACGTATAAAACACATTAAAGAAACTTTAAAATGTTGATTGTATAACAAATATAAGACAAACACTTTTCAGCACAAATGTAGCACAAACGTTTGGGACAAGTTTGGGGAGATGTTGACAAGGTGGGGGGGGGGACGGGCTGGATGACATCACTAGTCAGAAATAAAAAAAAAAATATATATATATATATATATATATATATATATATATATATATATATATATATATATATATATATATATATATATATATATATATATATATATATATATATGGGAGGTTTGGGGGTGGGGCTGGGTATGAATAATAACACGGTAATAACATAAAAACTATAAAACATTAACATTAAAATAGTTATAGTTAGACAAAAAAATGTCTGCAGCACAAATGTAGCACAAATGTTTGGGACAAGTTTGGGGGGATTTTGACAAGATGGGGGTTGGGGGGTTATGAATAGTAACACGTATAAAACACATTAAAGAAACTTTAAAATGTTAATTGTATAATAAATATAATATCAAGACAAACACTTTGCAGCACAAATGTTTGGGACAAGTTTGATAAGATGTTGACAAGGTGGGGCTGGGCTGGTTATGAATAATAACACATTAATAACATAATAACTATACTAGTTAGAGAAAAAAATGTTTGCAGCACAAATGTAGCACAGACGATTGAGACTCTTTTGGGGGGATTTGAACAAAATTGGGGGGCTGGTTATGAATAATAATACGGAAATAACAAAAAACAACAACTTTAAACGTTAACTGTATAAAATCTATAATATTTAGACATCTTTTCAGCACAAATGTAGCACAAATGTTTGGGACAATTTTTTTTTTTTTTGACAAAGTGGGGGGAGGGGGGGTTATGAATAATAACACATAACAAACACATTAAAAAACTTTAAAATGTTAATTGTATAAGAAATATAATATCAAGACAAACACTTTTCAGCACAAATGTAGCACAAACGTTTGGGACAAGTTTGAGGAGATGTTGACAAAGTGGGGGGGGGCTGCGTATGAATAATAACACGTATAAAACACATTAAAGAAACTTTAAAATGTTGATTGTATAACAAATATAAGACAAACACTTTGCAGCACAAATGTAGCACAAACGTTTGGGACAAGTTTGGGGAGATGTTGACAAGGTGGGGGGGGGGACGGGCTGGATGACATCACTAGTCAGAAAAAAAAAAAAAAAAATATATATATATATATATATATATATATATATATATATATATATATATATATATATATATATATATATATATATATATATATATGGGAGGTTTGGGGGTGGGGCTGGGTATGAATAATAACACGGTAATAACATAAAAACTATAAAACATTAACATTAAAATAGTTATAGTTAGACAAAAAAATGTCTGCAGCACAAATGTAGCACAAATGTTTGGGACAAGTTTGGGGGGATTTTGACAAGATGGGGGTTGGGGGGTTTTGAATAGTAACACGTATAAAACACATTAAAGAAACTTTAAAATGTTAATTGTATAATAAATATAATATCAAGACAAACACTTTGCAGCACAAATGTAGCACAAATGTTTGGGACAAGTTTGATAAGATGTTGACAAGGTGGGGCTGGGCTGGTTATGAATAATAACACATTAATAACATAATAACTATACTAGTTAGAGAAAAAAATGTTTGCAGCACAAATGTAGCACAAACGTTTGAGACACTTTTGGGGAGATTTGAACAAAGTTGGGGGGCTGGTTATGAATAATAACACGGAAATTACAAAAAAACAACCTTTAAAAGGTTAACTGTATAAAATCTATAATATTTAGACACTTTTGCAGCACAAATGTAGCACAAATGTTTGGGACAAGCTTGGGAGATTTTGACAAGGAGGGGGGGGGGGGCTGGGTATGAATAATAACACCTATAAACACATTAAAAAACCTTTAAAAGGTTAAATGTAGAAAACATATAATATTTAGACACTTTTTGCAGCACAAATGTAGCACAAATTCCTGGTACAAGTTTTGGGGAGATCGTGACAAGTTTGGGGTGGGCTGGTTATGAATAACAACACATTAATAACATAACAACTATAGTAGTTGGACAAAAAAAAAATTTGCAGCACAAATGTAGCACAAACGTTTGGGACACTTTTGGGGAGATTTGAACAAAGTTGGGTGGCTGGTTATGAATAATAATACAGAAATAACAAAAAAAAAAACTTTAAACGTTAACTGTATAAAATCTATAATATTTAGACACTTTTGCAGAACAAATGTTGCACAAATGTTTGGGACAAGTTTGGGGGGATTTTGACAAGATGGGGGTTGGGGGGGTTATGAATAGTATCACGTATAAAACACATTTGAAAAAACTTTAAAATGTTAATTGTATAAGAAATATAATATCAGGACAAACACTTTTCAGCACAAATGTAGCACAAATGTTTGGGACAAGTTTGAGGAGATGTTGACAAAGTGGGGGTGGGGGGCTGGGTATGAATAATAACACGTATAAAACACATTAAAGAAACTTTAAAATGTTAATTGTATAACAAATATAATATCAAGACAAACACTTTGCAGCACAAATGTAGCACAAACGTTTGGGACACTTTTGGGGAGATTTGAACAAAGTTGGGGGGCTGGTTATGAATAATAATACGGAAATAACATTAAAAAAAACTTTAAACGTTAACTGTATTAAATCTATAATATTTAGACACTTTTGCAGAACAAATGTAGCACAAATGTTTGGGACAAGTTTGGGGAGATTTTGACAAGGTGGGGGGTTGGGGGGGTTATGAATAATAACACATATAAAACACATTTGAAAAAACTTTAAAATGTTAATTGTATAAGAAATAGAATATCAAGACAAACACTTTGCAGCACAAATGTAGCACAAATGTTTGGGACAAGTTTGAGGAGATGTTGACAAAGTGGGGGGGGGGCTGCGTATGAATAATAACACGCATAAAACACATTAAAGAAACTTTAAAATGTTAATTGTATAATAATACCACAGTAATAACATAAAAACTATAAAACGTTAACATTAAAATAATAATAATAGTTAGATAAAAAAAAGTCTGCAGCACAAATTTAGAACAAATGTTTGGGACAAGTTTGGGGAGATGTTGACAAGATGGGGGTGGGCTGGTTATGAATAACAACACATTAATAACATAACAACTATAGTAGTTAGACAAAAAAAATGTGCAGCACAAATGTAGCACAAACGTTTGGGACACTTTTGAGGAGATTTGAACAAAGTTGGGTGGCTCGTTATGAATAATAATACAGAAATAACAAAAAAAAAAACTTTAAACGTTAACTGTATAAAATCTATAATATTTAGACACTTTTGCAGAACAAATGTTGCACAAATGTTTGGGACAAGTTTGGGGGGATTTTGACAAGATGGGGGTTGGGGGGGTTATGAATAGTATCACGTATAAAACACATTTGAAAAAACTTTAAAATGTTAATTGTATAAGAAATATAATATCAGGACAAACACTTTTCAGCACAAATGTAGCACAAATGTTTGGGACAAGTTTGAGGAGATGTTGACAAAGTGGGGGTGGGGGGCTGGGTATGAATAATAACACGTATAAAACACATTAAAGAAACTTTAAAATGTTAATTGTATAACAAATATAATATCAAGACAAACACTTTGCAGCACAAATGCAGCACAAACGTTTGGGACACTTTTGGGGAGGTTTGAACAAAGTTGGGGGGCTGGTTATGAATAGTAATAAGGAAATAACAACAAAAAAACCTTTAAACGTTAATTGTATAAAATCTATAATATTTAGACAATTTTGCAGAACAAATGTAGTACAAATGTTTGGGACAAGTTTGGGGAGATTTTGACAAGGTGGTGGGTTGGGGGGGTTATGAATAATAACACATATAAAATACATTTGAAAAAACTTTAAAATGTTAATTGTATAAGAAATATAATATCAAGACAAACACTTCGCAGCACAAATGTAGCACAAATGTTTGGGACAAGTTTGAGGAGATGTTGAGAAAGTGGGGGGGGGGCTGGGTATGAATTATAACACGTATAAAACACATTAAAGAAACTTTAAAATGTTAATTGTATAATAATACCACAGTAATAACATAAAAACTATAAAACGTTAACATTAAAATAATAATAGTTAGATTAAAAAAAAGTCTGCAGCACAAATGTAGCACAAATGTTTGGGACAAGTTTGTGGAGATGTTGACAAGGTGGGGGTGGGCTGGTTATGAATAACAACACATTAATAACATAACAACTATAGTAGTTAGACAAAAAAAATTTGCAGCACAAATGTAGCACAAACGTTTGGGACACTTTTGAGGAGATTTGAACAAAGTTGGGTGGCTCGTTATGAATAATAATACGGAAATAACAACAAAAAACCTTTAAACGTTAATTGTATAAAATCTATAATATTTAGACAATTTTGCAGAACAAATGTAGCACAAATGTTTGGGACAAGTTTTTTTTTTATTTTTTTTTTTTTTATTTTTTATTTTTTTTTGGGACAAGTTGGGGGAGATTTTGACAAGGTGGGGGGTTGGGGGGGTTATGAATAATAACACATATAAAACACATTTGAAAAAACTTTAAAATGTTAATTGTATAAGAAATATAATATCAAGACAAACACTTTGCAGCACAAATGTAGCACAAATGTTTGGGACAAGTTTGAGGAGATGTTGACAAAGTGGGGGGGGGGGCTGCGTATGAATAATAACACGTATAAAACACATTAAAGAAACTTTAAAATGTTGATTGTATAACATATATAAGACAAACACTTTGTAGCACAAACGTTTGGGACAAGTTTGGGGAGATGTTGACAAGGTGGGGGGGGGGGGACGGGCTGGATGACATCACTAGTCAGAAAATATATTTTAGAACAACATAAAAACTGCAAAGGTACAAAGAAATGGCTGTTATTTGAACATGACTTCACTGGGGTTCTACCTACTCCCTTTCGGACATTGAAACATGAACGTCAACGTAACTTTTCATGGTGAGGAAAAAACGTCCGCGTCAACATCGACCAAACTAGTTTTACTCAACTCCACTTTGCCAAATTAGTGGAGAGAGAAAAGCTCGTAATGAAAACAACTCTCATCTTGGGTTGCGTCGCCACTGAAAGACACTAAATGGACGCCAGGGCGATCATTTATGGGGAAGTTATTACCAGTTTGATGAACAAACATCAACATGGCTGATGGATGAAGACTCCAAGGTGAGCAAGTTTAATATCGCACACACGCCATCGATCCATTTAACTCTCTTCCCACAATGCAATCTGTGAAGGGATTAATATCACTCGCCTTTTCTCACTAATCATTTCTCCAGCTCATTTGGAGGCGCGCACACACACACACACACACACACAAACATACACTTTATTGTATTTGTTACCTTCTAGAGACCTGAGAAAAATAATATATACAAACTATGCAAATATAAAAAACCTTGTTGAGAAAAATGAGTTGGAATGTCACAATAAAAGGGTCACAATTTCTCAAGAAAAACTTGGGCAGTATTGTAATAAAAGTCCTCATTTTACTCAACGCAAGTCAAAATTGTACAAGAAAAACTGAACATGTGTGCAATGTTACGATAAAAGTTGGAATTTTACTCCATAACAGTCGCAGTTCTACAAGAAAAGCTTAACATTTTGGCAATTGTATGAAAAAAGTCGTAACTTGAAGCCGTTTGTCGTGTTTTGAACATCCAGGCTGCTGCATGAGATATCAATAATTCATGTTGCGTTGACCAGCATTCCTCCAATGGGGAATTCAAATTGCTAGTCTCTCCCAGATTCTTTTCATGGCAATAAGCTGATGTTTATATTCAATCAACAGGCAGTAGTTGGTATTTTGTGGTTTATTCTCCAAGCTTAGAGGACAAACGTGAGACCAATCTAGTACCCCAGCGTTCCCCAGCCCGGTCCAGATCGGTCTCCCCTCCAACCCCCGGAAGTCCCGTGATCTTCCCTCTGTCCCTCGCCCCCACTCCCTTTGTTTAGACTACTCCGAGTTATCTCTACTCTGACACATTCCAATCTAGAAGGCCAACACCTTACTATGAGACTCAAAAGAAGGAAGAATACTAGCTATTCTTTATATGACTATAGGAGTTTAGAAAGAAGTAACACTTAAATATGGATATGATTCTGATCTGCTTCCAACATTCACTATTGACACTATTGAACCGCTATTTAAGCTCCAGAAAAAGGCAATTAGAATGATACATGATGCCCCGTATAGAGCACATACCAATGATCTGTTCATAATTAGTAGGGTTGGGTATCGTTTGAATTCGAACGATTCCGATTCTTTGTTTCGATTCCGATTCCTGACGATTCTCGATTCTTCTTGTACCATGCCGGGATCAATGTGTTTGACAGGTAGTCCCTGGAAGGTGGTATGTATTTTGGGTTGAGAGTTTTCACCATATCCCTGCAAACATCAACAAACATGTAATGTTGCTGTTACTGTTTAGCCCAGTATCAATTAGCTTAGCTCTAACGTTATTGCTTAACTAACCTAAATGTTGGAGATTCCACCTCTGGAAAGGGATGCAGTCTTTTGACTATGTGTGCAGTGACCTTTCTGTGGCACTCTTCCGTCTGTGGCACCGACATCTTCCCCATTGCCGCAACGGTGAACGGAGTACGCTGAGCACATCGCGGAGCCTGGCTGGCAGGTTGTAAATTGTCTATGAAAAAATATGCGGGCTAATTTGTTAGCTACCTCGACGTTGGCGCAAAACACATTCTTTATTGCATATACCATAATTTCCGGACTATAAGCCGCACCTGACTATAAGCCGCACCAGCTAAATTTAGGGGAAAATACAGATTGCTTCATATATAAGCCGCACCCGACTATAAGCCGCAGGGTTTTGATGTGTAATTAGCGTAGTATATAGGGGTTCCTGCTACCACGGAGGGGATTGTCGGGACAGAGATGACTGTTTGGGAACGCAAAGCGTCCCATTTATTAACAATAAATCTTTCAATCATTCAATCAAACTTTCACATCTTTGACATGGCGAACAGCATTCGTGCAGAGTACAAATAATACAACGGTACAAAGTAATACAAAGTGCTCGCCTGTACGTTATCAAAATAACCAGCCTACCGGTATATGAAAAGTCAGTCTTTAATCATTGTGTCATCGTCTTCCTCCTGCGTATTAAAACCACCGAAATCCTCTTCGTCAATGTCGGAGAAGAACAGGCCGTAAATAAGCCGCACCCTTGTATAAGCCGCAGGGACCAGAACGAGGGGAAAAAGTAGCGGCTTATAGTCCGGAAATTACGGTATATTGTTTTACTTACCGGATTCGGACTGCAGTGCAGTCACCGAGGTGCCAGGCTGGGCGTCGAAGCCAGAGGAAGAGGCACAGGAGGACGGTCGGCGCAGCGCGTCGAAGACGGGACACGCATTTATTTGTACTCTGAGGTGCTTCATCATGTTCGACGTGCACCCTCCTAAGCACGAAACAGTCCTGTCGCACGTGTTACATTCCGCCGATATTTCATTTTTTTTAGTGAAATAAAGCCACACTTCGACCGCCGACGCCCGCTATCCATGCTTGACTGAGTCGCTCGGCTACATAGGCTCGGCTATGCTAACACTTCCGGCGGTGGGCGCTTCTTCGTTGGTGTTTAGCGGCTTCTTCTTCCGGTCGGCGGACTTATTCTTTTTTTCCGGTCTGCGGACAGGGTATCGAAACTAGGAATCGAAATTTAAACTTTTGAACGATTCCGGGAGAATCGGAAAGTTAGTCCCGGTTCCAATCGATACTCGATACTCAACCCTAATAAAGAGTAATGTTATTAAAGGCCTACTGAAAGCCACTACTAGCGACCACGCAGTCTGATAGTTTATATATCAATGATGAAATCTTAACATTGCAACACATGCCAATACGGCCGGGTTAACTTATAAAGTGACATTTTAAAATTCCCGCCACACTTCCGGTTGAAAATCTCCTTTGGATATGATTTATGCGCGTGACGTCATAACATGCACGGAAGTGTTTGGGCCCTATTGGACACAATACACAAAGCTCTGTTTTCTTCGACAAAATTCCACAGTATTCTAGACATCTGTGTTGGTGAATCTTTTGCAATTTGTTTAATGAACAATGGAGGCTGCAAAGAAGAACGTTGTAGGTGGGATCGATCGGTGTCTTAGCGGCTAAGTACAATACTTACAGCAACACAACAAGGACTACTTACCCTGATAAAAGACGCCTAGCTGATGCTTGCCGCCAAACCCACGGATGAAGTCCTTCGTCGCGCCGTTGATCGCTGGAACGCAGGTGAGCACGGCTGTTGATGGGAAGATGAGGGCTGGCTGGCGTAGGTGGAGCGCTAATGTTTTATCATAGTTCTGTGAGTTCCGGCTGCTAAGTTGCTAAATTAGCCTTAGCGTCGTTAGCAACAGCATTGTTAAGCCTTACCAGGCTGAGAATTTTTAAGCGTGTAGTTACATGTCCATGGTTTAATAGTATTTTTGCTCTTCTGTCTATCCTTCCAGTCAGGGGTTTATTTATTTTGTTTCTATCTTCATTTGAGCACGATGCTAGCACGTTAGCTCAGTAGCTAAGTGTGTCGTCTTGGAGATAAAAGTCACTTTAAATGTCCATTTCGCGTGCTCGACTCTCATTTTCGAGAGGATATAGTATCCGAGGGGGTTTAAAATACAAATCCGTGATACACAATAGAAAAAGGAGAGAGTACATAGTTCTGTGAGTTCCGGCTGCTAAGTTGCTAAATTAGCCTTAGCGTCGTTAGCAACAGCATTGTTAAGCCTTACCAGGCTGAGAATTTTTAAGCGTGTAGTTACATGTACATGGTTTAATAGTATTGTTGATCTTCTGTCTATCCTTCCAGTCAGGGGTTTATTTCTTTTGTTTCTATCTTCATTTGAGCACGATGCTAGCACGTTAGCTCAGTAGCTAAGTGTGTCACCGATGTGTTGTCTTGGAGATAAAAGTCACTTTAAATGTCCATTTTGCGTGCTCGACTGTCATTTTCAAGAGGATATAGTATCCGAGGGGGTTTAAAATACAAATCCGTGATCCACAATAGAAAAAAGAGAGAGTGTGGAATCCAATGAGCCAGCTTGTACCTAAGTTACGGTCAGAGCGAAAAAAGATACGTCCATCACTGCCTCTCAAGTCCTTCACTGTAACGTTCCTCATCCACGAATCTTTCATCCTCGCTCAAATCAATGGGGTAATCGTCACTTTCTCGGTCCGAATCTCTCTCGCTCCATTGTAAACAACGGGGAATTGTGAGGAATACTAGCTCCTGTGACGTCACGCTACTTCCGCTACAGGCAAGGCTTTTTTTTATCAGCGAGCAAAAGTTGCGAACTTTATCGTCGATTTTCTCTACTAAATCCTTTCAGCAAAAATATGGCAATATCGCGAAATGATCAAGTATGACACATAGAATGGATCTGCTATTCCCGTTTAAATTTGAAAAAATCATTTCAGTAGGCCTTTAAACTACATGATAA
>NC_084747.1:2287386-2297386 GCF_033978785.1 Entelurus aequoreus
ATGAGAGCTGGCGTAGGTGGTTAGAGTGTCCACCCTGGGTAGGTTGTGAGTTCAAACCCCGGCCGCGTCATACCAAAGACTATAAAAAATGGGAGCCATTACCTCCCTGCTTGGCACTCAGCATCGAGAGTTGGAATTGGGGGTTAAATCGCCAAAAAATTATTCCCGGGCGCGGCCATCGCTGCTGCTCACTGCTCCCCTCACCTCCTAGGGGGTGATCAAGGGTGACGGGTCAAATGCGGATAATAATTTCGCCACACTTAGTGTGTGTGTGTGACAATCATTGCTTCTTTAACTTAACCTCTTCTTCTCGCGTTTCCCAAAGCAGACATCTTGAAGGTTTCTCTCTCTCTCTCTCTCTCTCTCTCTCTCTCTCTCTCTCTCTCTCTCTCTCTCTCTCTCTCTCTCTCTCTCTCTCTCTCTCTCTCTCTCTCTCTCTCTCTCTCTCTCTCTCTCTCTCTCTCTCTCTCTCTCTCTCTCTCTCTCTTCTTCATTTCTGTAGCAGCATAAAAACCTTCTCCTCTGTAAACTGATGTTAATTGGGACCTGAGAGAAATACTTGAGGGACTTCCTCTGGACATTTATTTAGGGAATAGGAAACGTTCCAAAACAAAACACAACATTCTGGAGCGACCGCTGAACTAGCGACTCGTCAACAAATTAGCAAAAGTAAAAAAAAAACCTGCTTTGACGTCGTCAAACCTTGGCAAAGAAAGCTGAGATTTTTGCAAGATTCACACGTGCGTCCTATTTTTAGAGCGGCGGGGAAAGGGAGCGGTTTTCAGAAGACGTCGGAACATTCTGCCGACGACGCGCGCCAACTTTGATGTTTGAGCGCTCGCGAGCGGAAGAACGCCACGCCAGTCAAGCTGTGGCGTGGGCGTGCGAGATAAACGACCTCCTGCCGCGTGGAGGGAGACGAAGAAGATTGACAGGTGAATGGGATGAAAGTGTTGACGGCGACTTCACTCCTCACCTGCGCCACCTGTCTGCCAGTCAAGGGAGGGCAGGAGGGCACAATGTGGAGCACAGACCCAATATTCATGGCAGGAAGTTCTCGCTGAAACCTCGTCAAAAAGCGTGTCGTTACAACGTGTTGTAGAATATTGGTTAGGAAATGACCAAAATTCAATGTTAAATCAACGTCACAACCCGACATTGATTAAACGTCGTCAAAAAGCATGTTGTTCAACATTGTATTTGTGTTGTAGAATATTGGTTGGGAAATGACCAAATTTCAATGTCAAAACAACGTCAGAACTCAACATTGATTAAACGTCAAAATTGTGTAATTTGTATGACGTGTCCTGCACGTTGACATGATTGCATATTTAATAAGTACATGTGATGTCAACGGCCTTGAAAAGCGGGAAAAAACATTTTTGCCGTCGGTCCCTGCTTCCGAAAATATGACATTCTCATGAAACACGCTTCTGCAGGCAATCTGCAATCCGCATACCTGGGACTAATGAAGACAAGCAGCATAAAGACCAGAAGACCCGAAGATCCTGTGCCGGAACATAGTTCACTCCTTGTAGTAGGCATCCCGTCTCTGGCTTCCCTCCAGCATACTTGCTCTCTCTCTGTGCCTTCCCAGTTCCCGCGTCTTATGTCCTTTGTGTTTCCCGCCGTGCTTTCCCTGTCTCCCGTGAGCGAGCTGTGTGCCTCGACTTCCTTTTGGATTCCGGACTGCCTCCCTCGATCCTTGACCCCTGCTTGGACATGGACCTGTTGACACCTCGCTATACCCCCCCCCAACAACCTGCCTGTCTCACGGACGTTCGAGCCTGCCTTTCCCCTCCAGGACTCCCGCCTCTCGCTCAACACTCACGGTAACCCTTAGCAAGTAATTCCCACACATAGTCTCACACACACACACTCTTGGAAATTAGTCACACTCCATTCTCAAGTTTATTATATTATTGTTTATTACTATATATATATATTGTCATTATATATATATATAATAAAACATAGAGCTACTACGCCCCTTTGTGGTCTGTGCCGTTTACTCCTCCTGTACATAACAGAAAAATAATCATTTAAATCATTAGAAATATTTTATTTCTTTGCATATTTGTGTTATGCCATTCTTTTCTCTCTTTTTACAACAATGTGGTCGAGTTTTGTCACTCAGTCCTGTTACCATCACAAAAGAACCCTCTAAAAACGTGTAACAGAAGGAAGTTGGATCATTGAAGTAAATGATTTATTTTGATGAATATTCCATCATATTTACACCTTGACTGCATTTCTGAGAGTGATTTGCTGTTTGATTGTCATTTTTATCAACAAGGTGTTGAAAATAAGAAGTTACAATTGTGAATGCTAATCAGTAGCATGTCAATAGCAAAGGCAATGTATATTAGCATCGAGCTAAGGTGGAGCCTTACTTTACTTACGTTAGAAACATGTTTTGAGTCAGTTACTTTGTTGGCATGGAAAATTGCAACACTACCTAGAGGTCGTTGGACTGAGTCCGCTCTCAGTGCTGCTGGAGTGATCGCCAAGTGCCAAAGTGCGAAGAGTCGGCAAGCAGGCGTGACATCAAGAACGCTGCCTGACTTGGAACAACACGTGTTGTGAGACTTCAATATATTGAGAGTTCCAACAAGAACATGTCGTTAATATACGACTTCAGTTCTATTCAATACGTTGGCAAACTAATGAGTTTTCTTCAATATCTCATCAGAGTCGTCTTCCCCCCGCAGACTAACTAAGCGTCGCCTGTGGTGATAAAACACGCACGTGCGCCATTATTAGACAAACATCATCATTTCACGTTAATAACATGTGATGGAAATGTAACATCCAGGAGAGGGGGAGGAGGGGGGAGAAGAAAAAGGAGAAAGAGGAGAAGAAGAAAACTAAACGGGTGAGGAAGATGGAGAAGAAAAAAAAGAAGGAGAAGAAGAGCAAAAGAAGAAGAAAGAGAAAGAGGAAGAGGACAAGGACAAGGAAGAACAACAAGAAGGAGAAGAAGAAAAGGAAGAAGAAAAGGAAGAAGAAGGGGGAGGAGGAGGAGGAAAAGGAGAAAGAGAAGAAGAAGAAAGAGAAGACAAAGAGAAGAAGAAGATGAAAGACGAAGAAGAAGAGAGAATAAGAAGAAGGGAAAGAAAAAGAAGGAGGAGAAGAGCAAAAGAAAAAGAAAGAGGAAGAGGATGAGGAATAATGAGAACAGAGAGAAGAAGCAGAAGGAGGGAAAAAATTAGAAGAAAAAGGAGAAAGAAAACAAAAAAGAAGAAAAAGAAGAAAAAAAGATGAGAGAAGAAGAGGACAAAGAAGAGGACAAAGAAGAAACAGAAAAAGAAAGAGAAGAAGAAGAAGGAGATGAAAGAGGAGGAATAAGAAGAAAAGCATGAAAAAGAAGAAAGAGAAGAAGAAAAAGAAGAAAAAGAAAAAAACATGAAAGAAGAAGAAGAAGAAGAAGAAGAAAGAGGAAGAAGAAGTAGTAGAAGAAAAAGGAGTAGAAAGAGAAGGAGAAAAAATTAAAATTGAAGAACAAAAAAAAGAAGGAGAAGAAGACACAGAGGAAGAAGATGAAAGACAAAGAAGAAGAGAGAATTAGAAGAAAGAGAAGGAGAATAAGAAGAAGGGAAAGAAAAAGAAGGAGAAGGAGAAAACTAAAAAGGTTAAGAAAAAAGAGAAGTAAAAGAATAAAGAAGGAAAAGAAGAGCAAACGAAAAAGAAAGGGGAAGAGGATGAGGAATAATGACAACAAGGAGAAGAAGCAGAAGGAGGGGAAAAAGGAGAAAGAAAAAGGAGAAAGAAAACAAAACAAAAAGAAGAAAAAAAGATGAAAGAAGAAGAGGACAAAGAGGTATCAGAAAAAGAAAGAGAAAAAGAAGATGAAAGAGGAGGAAGAAGAAGAAAAGCGAGAAAAAGAAAGAGAAGAAGAAAAAGAAGAAGAAAAGCGAGGAGAAGAAGAAGAAAGAGAAGAAGAAAAAAACATGAAAGAAGAAGAAGAAGAAAAAGAAGAACAAGAAGAAAGAGAAAGAGGAAGAAGAAGAAGTAGAAGAAAAAGGAGTAGAAAGAGAAAAAAGAGAAAAAAATAAAAAAGAAGAACAAGAAAAAGGAGACAGAGAGGAAGAAGATGAACAAAGAAGAAGAAAACAAAGAAAAATAAGAAAAGGAGGGCAAGGACAAAGAAAAAGAAGGGGCCAAAAAGAAGAAAGAGAAAAAGAAAAAAAAGAAGAAAGAAAATGAAAAAGATGAAGACAGAGAGGAAGAAAAAAGAAAAAGAAGAAAGAAAAGAAGAAAAATGAGAACAAGAACAAGAAAGAAGATGGAGGTAAACAGAAGAAAGAAGAAAAAAGAAGAAAAGAGAGAAGAAGAAAAAGAAGCACTCCAAGCAGGAGTGCTAAAGAAGCTAAAGTAGCTAAAGAACTTAAAAAAGCTAAAGAAGTTGATAATGTCGCCCCCTTGTGGACTGACCCTGACTACAAGTTGATAATGTCGCCCCCTTGTGGACTGACCCTGACTACAAGTTGATTATGTCGCCCCCTTGTGGACTGACCCTGACTACAAGTTGATTATGTCGCCCCCTTGTGGACTGACCCTGACTACAAGTTGATTATGTCGCCCCCTTGTGGACTGACCCTGACTACAAGTTGATAATGTCGCCCCCTTGTGGACTGACCCTGACTACAAGTTGATTATGTCGCCCCCTTGTGGACTGACCCTGACTACAAGTTGATAATGTCGCCCCCTAGTGGACTGAAAGTTTTGATGACAGGTTGGAGTAACTAGCTATTTCGGTTCTTCTTCTTATTGTTGTTGTTGGCCAGCTCGGTAACCTTTCGGTTTTGTTGCTTACGTTACGGAAATCAAAGGTGGCGAAAAAAGCTGAGAACTTTTTCTTCCCGTCTTTAAAAAAAGTCTCACTGGTTGAAACGTGAGTGACAGTTTTTTTTTTTAAAAGGTTAGCAAGGCTTTTTGTGGAGGTTTGAAGGAGACGTCAGTCAACCTGACTGACACACACACACACACACACACACACACACACACACACACACACACACACACACACACACAAACACACACACACACACACACTCTTCTATTTGTTGCCTTCTTGAGACCTCCGAAAAATGCCCACCTCTTTAGGACCAGCCTTTCTAGATGTATAAAGAAGTGTATTTACAACATGAATAATAAATACATACTATGCAAATATAAAAAATGTCAGCTTTAGTTAGTTAATCTTCATTATTTACTTCAGGTACGGGCGGTATAGCTCGGTTGGTAGAGCGGCCGTGCCAGCAACTTGAGGGTTGCAGGTTCGATCCCCGCTTCCGCCATCCTAGTCACTGCCGTTGTGTCCTTGGGCAAGACACTTCACCCACCTGCTCCCAGTGCCTCCCACACTGGTTTAAATGTAACTTAGATATTGGGTTTCACTATGTAAAGCGCTTTGAGTCACTAGAGAAAAGCGCTATATAAATATAATTCACTTCACTTCACTATTACAGTGCGTCTTTATATACATATGTATTTATTTTCTTTAATTAATTTTGGCCAAAGGGGGCGCATTTCAATTTTTTTTACATACACTTGTTATTTCATATGTTGACCAGAGGGGGAGCGCTTTTAAAACCGACACACAGTCAATTTAAAAAAGGCTTACTTTAAACCCACGGTCACAAATTGATACCTATTGAAGTGTCCTACCTGGTACCTAATAAAGTGTCCTACCTGGTACCTAATGAAGTGTCCTACCTGGTACCTAATGAAGTGTCCTACCTGGTACCTAATGAAGTGTCCTACCTGGTACCTAATAAAGTGTCCTATCTGGTACCTAATGAAGTGTCCTATCTGGTACCTAATGAAGTGTCCTATCTGGTACCTAATGAAGTGTCCTATCTGGTACCTAATAAAGTGTCCTACCTGGTACCTAATGAAGTGTCCTACCTGGTACCTAATGAAGTGTCCTACCTGGTACCTAATGAAGTGTCCTACCTGGTATCTAATGCAGTGTCCTACCTGGTACCTAATAAAGTGTCCCACCTGGTACCTAATGCAGTGTCCTACCTGGTACCTAACTTCCTGGTAGCATGGCTAACTTCCTGCTTGCTTAGCTATCATCGTGTTTGCTTGGCTAACTTCCTGTTTGCTTGGCTAACTTCCTGTTTGCCTGGCTGACTTTCTGTTTGCCTCGCACACTTACTGTTCGCCTAGCTAACTTCCTATTTGTTTGGCTAACATCCTGTTTGCTTGGCTAACTTCCTGTTTACCTGGCTAATATCCCGTTTGCCTGGCTAACATCATGTTTGCCTGGCATACTTCCTGTTAGCATGACTCATTTATTTTTTGTTCCACAAACTTTTAAGTTTTCCTTCAATTAATTTGCGCAGAATTTTCCCGTTTGTGGATCATTTGTGTCCTGGAGCGTGTGCACGTCGCGGCATGTCGGAACCTGTCAGCCACTGGGCGGGGGAAAAAAACCTTTGCATGGACAAAAGTATTGGGACACAGCTCCTAATGAATGAATGGATGAACAGAAGAAAAAAAGTGAACGCCTGTTTCTTAATTACTGGACATACAGTATTCAACCTTTTGTTTACGTCCAACTTTGTAAGAACACTTTAGCAAAGATTGAATATTAGATGCATAAATGTCAAAGGACAACAAAGTGATTATATAACCTACTTCCTGTGCGTCCCGATACTTGTGTCTGTACATAGCAGTCTTCATTGAAAACGTAATACGTAAAAGCCAAAGAAATGTTTATTGTTATCATTATTATTATTATTGGCAATGTTGTAACGCTTTCTAAAAGACGTCGTACCTTGTTTACTTCTGAAACCGTGTACTTTATAAGTGGCCAACTTCCTGTTTGCCTGGCGAACTTCCTGTTTGCCTCGTTAGCTGAAACTGTGTACCGTATTTTTCGGACTATAAGTCGCAGTTTTTTTTCATAGTTTGGCCGGGGGGTGCGACTTATACTCAGGAGCGACTTATGTGTGGAATGATTAACACATTATATCCAATAATATTATTGATGTCATTCACGTAAGAGACTAGACGTATAAGATTTCATGGGATTTAGCGATTAGGAGTGACAGATTGTTTGGTAAACGTATAGCATGTTCTATATGTTATAGTTATTTGAATGACTCTTACCATAATATGTTACGTTAACATACCATTTGGTTATTTATGCCTCATATAACGTACACTTATTCAGCCTGTTGTTCACTATTCTTTAGACCAGGGGTCACCAACGCGGTGCCCGCGGGCACCAGGTAGCCCGTAAGGACCAGATGAGTAGCCCGCCGGCCTGTTCTAAAAATAGCTCAAATAACAGCACTTACCAGTGAGCTGCCTCTATTTTTTAAATGTTATTTATTTACTAGCAAGCTGGTCTCGCTTTGCTCGACATTTTTAATTCTAAGAGAGACAAAACTCAAATAGAATTTGCAAATCCAAGAAAATATTTTACAGACTTGGTCTTCACTTGTTTAAATAAATTCATTAATGTTTTTACTTTGCTTCTTATAACTTTCAGAAAGACCATTTTAGAGAAAAAATACAACCTTAAAAATGATTTTAGGATTTTTAAACACATATACCTTTTTAACTTTTAAATTCCTTCCTCTTCTTTCCTGACCATTTAAATCAATGTTCAGGTAAATGTATTGTTTTTATTGTAAAGAACAATAAATACATTTTAATTTAATTCTTCATTTTAGCTTCTGTTTTTTCGACGAAGAATATTTGTGAAATATTTCTTCAAACTTATTATGATTAAAATTCCAAAAAAATTATTCTGGCAAATCTAGAAAATCTGTAGAATCAAATTTAAATCTTATTTTCTAAGTTTTTAGAATTTTTTTTTTAAATTTTTGTTCTGGAAAATCTAGAAGAAATAATGATTTGTCTTTGTTAGAAATATAGCTTGGTCCAATTTGTTATATATTCTAACAAAGTGCAGATTGGATTTTAACCTATTCAAAACATGTCATCAAAATTCTAAAATGAATATTAATCAGGAAAAATTACTAATGATGTTCCATAAATTATTTTTTTAATTTTTTTTAAAAAAAGATTCGAATTAGCTAGTTTTTCTCTTCTTTTTTTCGGTTGAATTTTAAAGAGTCGAAATTGAAGATAAACTATGTTTCAAAATTAATTGTCTTTTTTTTTCGTGTTTTCTCCTCTTTTAAACCGATCAATTAAGTGTAAATATCATTAATTATTAATAATAACATAGAGTTAAAGGTAAATTGAGCAAATTGGCTATTTCTGGCAATTTATTGAAGTGTGTATCAAACTGGTAGCCCTTCGCATTAATCACTACCCAAGAAGTAGCTCTTGCTTTCAAAAAGGTTGCTGACCCCTGCTTTAGACATTTTAAATTGCCTTTCAAATGTCTATTCTTGCTGTTGGCTTTTATCAAATACATTCCCCCCAAAAAATGCGACTTATATATGTTTTTCCCTTCTTTATTATGCATTTTCGGCCGGTGCGACTTATACTCCGGAGCCACTTATACTCCGAAAAACACGGTAATGTTAAATGTAGCGCCTTAGCTGGCTACGTGAAATGGCACCTGTTCAGGCCAGGACTGTCCGGCCCCCTGCTCCGCCTGCGGGTGACCACACGTCGTCTTGCACCCGTCAAGTAGCTCCGCCTCCTCGTATGGCAGTTGGTTGAGTGATGGCTGTACAGTCTTTGTTAGCGCCTCGTCGCCCCCCCTTCAGTAGTTCTGCAACTGCGGCAGGTTCTTGTAGAGGTCTAAGGACTCGGGGTTGGAGAAGGCGCCTCGTTGTTTGACGTCCCGGCCGGCGATCACCTGCTTGACCGCCACCTCCACCTTCTTCCCGCTGAGCGTGTACTGGCGACCACAAAAGACGTTTCTTTAGCCATTTCAATTGGCGAGCCTTTCTAGAAGTTACATGTGCTTCATAATGAAGTTCCTTCAGAATGGCGCGCAGTACCGGGCTGCAACCAGCAGAGGCGCTGGCAAGACAGTCTCAACTAGTCTCAACACAGAAGTTGAAAACATTCACAGAGCATACTTGCCAACCCTCCCGGTATTCAGCGCCTCTCCCGATAACCTCCCGGCAGACATTTTCTCCCGACAAACTCCCGGTATTCAGCCGGAGCTGGAGGCCACGCCCCCTCCAGCTCAACAGGACAGCCTGTTCTCACGTCCGCTTTCCCACAATATAAACAGCGTGCCTGCCCAATGACGTCATAACTGTGGAATGATCGAGGGCGAGTTCTTGGTTTCTCATGTGGGTTTATTGTTAGGCAGTTTCATTAACGTCCTCCCAGCGCGCTAACAACACACAACAACAGCAGTCACGTTTAGTCTACCGTAAAGCAGTTTGTCTGCCGTAAACAGCAATGTTGTGACACTCTTAAACGGGACAATACTGCCATCTACTGGATAACCTCCAGAACACTGAAATTCAAGTATTTCTTTTATTTATATGTATAATAAAAATAAAAAAATTAAAAAAAATAAAAAAAATTTAAATATATATATATATATATATATATATATATATATATATATATATATATATATATATATATATATATATATATATATATATATATATATATATATATAGCTAGAATTCACTGAAAGTCAAGTATTTCATACATATATATATATACATACATATATATATATATGTATTAGGGATGTCCGATAATGGCTTTTTGCCGATATCCGATATGCCGATATTGTCCAACTCTTTAATTACCGATACCGATATCAACCGATACCGATATCAACCGATATATACAGTCGTGGAATTAACACATTGTTATGCCTAATTTGGACAACCAGGTATGGTGAAGATAAGGTACTTTTTTTTAAAAAAAATGAATCAAATAAAATAAGATAAATAAATTAAAAAAAATTTCTTGAATAAAAAAGAAAGTAAAACAATATAAAAACAGCTACATAGAAACTAGTAATGAATGAAAATTTGTAAAATTAACTGTTAAAGGTTAGTACTATTAGTGGAGCAGCAGCACGCACAAT
>NC_084747.1:2302386-2309886 GCF_033978785.1 Entelurus aequoreus
GATATCCCTTGATATCAACATGTTCGCGCCTGATATCTCTTAATATCAAAATGTTAGGGCCTGATATCTCTTGACATTAACATGTTAATGCCTGATATCTCTTGATATGATCATGCTACCACCTGGTATCTCTTGATATCAACATGCTAGCACCTGGTGTCCCTTGATATCAACATGATAGCACCTGATATCTCTTGATATCAACATGTTACCGCCTGATATCTCTTGATACCAACATGTGAGCACCTGATATCTCTTGATATGGATATGCTAGCACCTGGCATCTCTTGATATCACCATGCTAGCACCTGGTATCTCTTGATATCACCATGCTAGCACCTGGTATCCCTTGATATCAACATGCTAGCACCTAGTATCCCTTGATATCAACATGCTAGCACCTGGTATTCCTTGATATCAACATGCTAGCACCTGATATCTTTTGATATCAACATGCTTGCACCTGGTATATTTTGATATCAACATGTTAGCGCTTGATATCTCTTGATATGACCATGCTAACACCTGGTATCTCTTGATATCAACATGCTAGCACCTGATGCCCCTTGATATCAACCTGTTAGCACCTGATATCTCTTGATATCAACATGCTAGCACCTGGTATATTATGATATCAACATGTTAGCGCCTGATATCTCTTGATATGAACATGCTAGCACCTGGTATCTCTTGATATGAACATGCTAGCACCTGTTGGCCCTTGGTATCAACATGCTAGCTCCTCGTATCCCTTGATTTCTACATGCTGCCACCTAGTATCCCTTGATATCAGCATGCTAAAACCTGGTATCTTTTGATCTCAGCATGCTAGCACCTGTTGTCCCTTGGTATCAACATGTTAGCTCCTCGTATACCTTGATATCAACATGCTAGCAACGTGCTTCGGTCTCACTGGGGTGTTTACAGCATGACCCTGCCAAGGCCAGTTCTAGAGGGAGCCAAATTGTAGACAAAAAACCGCTTTGGTTAGCAGAAACATTCCAACGGTTGGTGTGACCAAGTGTCCGTTCTGGCACTCAAACTGATCAAAATCTCGCCTTGCAAAGCGGAAAGCTTCTCCGCGATGTTATCCGGTTTGCGGTTCAGTTCAGAAATGGCCAAAGTCGGAGTGCCCACAGCTCTGCCCAGCCCACTGTCCTTCCTAATTGCAATTAACTACGACTAATACAATATAAGTGCCAGTTCTTCCCCATGGTGCCGTTGCCATGACAGCGGTGCTAAATATAAAAAAAAAAAGAGAACTCCTTCATTTCCCAAATGAGTGTCTTAGAGGGTCAGCAGCACAGACAAAAAGCTACAAATGATAGTTGAAAAGTTTACCTTCAAAGTTCCACGCTTCCACTGCCATGCCCAAGTTCCTGGTCTGGATCTCGCCCCGATACACCGGAACTGTCGGGTTCTGACCCATGAAACATGAAACTATGTCTGTTCCTCCTGCAGGCAGAGAACATTTTGCATTTTGTTACGCAGCAAACATTTATTATTAGGATGGAAAAGTATTCAAAAGTCCGATATTAAAATGGGCCACATGGTTGTCATGGTCCCCAAACGCAGAGGACAGCAGGAGGTAGAAGTTATTTAATAGATGAAAAGCAAAACACTAGTGCAGCTGGGAGTGCACAAGAAAAAAGTAATAGTGTAGCTGACAGTGCACAGGAAAAATAAATAGCGCAGCTAGGAGTGCGCAAGACAAATAAGTAGTGCCGCTTGGAATGCACAGGAAAAGAAAATAGTGTAGCTGGGAGTGCACAAGAAAAAAATAGTAGTGCAGCTTGGAGTGCACAGGAAAAGAAAATAGTGTAGCTGGGAGTGCACAAGAAAACAATAATAGTGTATCTGGGAGTGCACAAGACAAATAAGTAGTGCCACTTGGAGTGCACAGGAAAAGAAAATAGTGTAGCTGGGAGTGCACAAGAAAACAATAATAGTGTATCTGGGAGTGCACAAGAAAAAAAAAATAGTAGTGCAGCTGGGAGTGCACAGGAAGAAAAAAAAACAGTGCAGCTGGGAGTGCCCTAGAAAAAAAAATGCTGCTGGGAGTGCACAAGACAAATAGGTAGTGCTGCTTGGAGTGCACAGGAACAGAAAATAGTGTAGCTGGGAGTGCACAAGAAAACAATAATAGTGTATCTGGGAGTGCACAAGAAAAAAATAGTAGTGCAGCTGGGAGTGCACAGGAAGAAGAAAAAAACAGTGCAGCTGGGAGTGCCCTACAAAAAAAAATGCTGCTGGGAGTGCACAAGACAAATAGGTAGTGCCGCTTGGAGTGCACAAGAAAAAAAAAAAACAGTGCAGCTGGGAGTGCCCTAGAAAAAAAAATGCTGCTGGGAGTGCACAAGACAAATAGGTAGTGCCGCTTGGAGTGCACAAGAAGAAAAAAAAAAACAGTGCAGCTGGGAGTGCACAAGAAATCGATATCGACTCCGCGGTGAGGAACAAGAATCTGCCGAACACCTCTGGCTACGGTGCCCAGCGCTGATGACAGAGCGGTATCATCGTCAACTTGGCAACTCCTTTGGTGAACTTCAAAGCCTCCCAATAGCGAGTCTGGCGCTTCTGAGGGTCATCCTCAGGCGACTCGGGTGACAAACAAACAAACAACCCAAATCTGGGCCCCCGGGTCATAGCAAACTTCTTGGCAATGATCTTGCAGATGAGCAGGCAAAGATCCCTTCTGCAAACCAACATCCAACTGGACAGATCTACCCGCCGTGCAGGGACTGCCTCCCTCCTCCTATCACCCACCCCCGCCTTTTAACCCTCCTATCCCACAAACCCAACCCCCTGGAGGAGTCCACGTTGTTGAAGAAAGACCTCACCGACTTCATTCGTTTCCGATTCGGCCTCCACCCAGCTCTCAGACCATGGCAACACCTAACCGGACAGTGTGAAGACGATCAATGTCGATCTGTGGTGAGGGGGAATAGTCTGCCGGACATCTCTGGCTCCCGTGCCCTGCGCTGCTAACAGATCGGTTCTATTGACAATTGGGCAATACCTTTGGAGAACTCGGCAGCCTCCCGAATGAGAGTTTAGCGTTTTTAAGGATCATCATCAGGCGCCTTGGATTGACTCAGCAACAACAACAATCAGTTTGGTCACCACCCTGCTCTCCGAAGGTGGCTTCATCTGATGAGAAAGTGTGAGGACGATCAATGTCGCCTATGCGGTGAGGAACAAGAATCTGCCGAACATCTCTGGCTCCGGTGCCCTGCGCTGCTAACAGATCGGTTCTATTGATAACTGGGCAATACCTTTGAAGAACTCTGCAGCCTCCCGAATGCGAGTCTAACGCTTTTAAGGATCATCATCAGGCGCCTTGGATTGACTCAGCAACAACAACAACAACAACCTCAGTCCAAGACTGATGACATTATTCAAACATGAATTCACACCCTTTAGAGTAACCCCAGCAGTTGGGAGGAGGACCCTGCAAAGGATCAACCCCCACAAAGGATAACATCCCAGGGCGGGTACAGAGAGACCGTGCCCACCAACTGACTGAGATGGTAACGAACATTTCAAACACCTCGCTCCAAGTATCTTCTGTTCCAACCTGCTTGAAGACATACTTCCTGGACCAAAGAGCTCCACCGTGACAGGTCTGAAAGACTGTCCAGCCAGTAGCCCTCACTCATCAGTGTCGACCCTCACCAGTACACTCACAGGAAGAACTACTCCACGGATGATGCCATCTTATAAGTGGTCCTCACAGCCTTCATCCACTTCTTTCTTTAATCCTCTTGGCCCCGGCTCCACCTCACTCTCTTCTGTGCGATGGTCTTCGCTTCTTGCCAGGAGATCCCCATCTTGGTCAGTTCATCAAGAGTGGACCGCCTCCAGTTGAGTTTTGGTCTCCCTCGCTACCTCTTGCCTTGAGGGTTATAGTCCAGGGGTTGTCTTGCTAGGTTTCTCTGATCCTTCCTAAGTGTATGGCCGATCCATCCCCACTTTCTGCTTTTGATTTCATTTTGAACTTGCTCTTGGTTCATGCGTCTCCACAGGTCTACATTTGATATCTTGTTGGGCCAGACAGTTGTTAATAAACTGTCACACCTGGGTGAAGTCTGGTCTGGGTTTCGTCTGGTTTCATGTTTTGTCATTTCCTGTTTTATTTTGAAATCCTGACTCTCCCTCTCATTTCAGGTCACTTGCCCTTCCTCCTGTTTCCCTGGTCTGACATCTTTCCTGATTGCGCCCCCCTGTGTCACCCTCCCTCATGTGTATAAATGTCTCATCCTCCTTCTGTCCTGTGCCGGAGTGTTTCGTATCGTCTTGTGCGTACCTCCAGCGTTCCTTGCCACAGTCTTGTCTTCAGCCATTGCCACGTTTTGTTTGTACTTTTGATCCACGGGAGATTCTTTGTTTGTAACCTTTTGTCAGGTAAGATTAGCTTCTCAGCATCGCCTCCGTTGGAGCGCTTTTTGTTGTATTTGTTAGTTTTTGTTCTTTAGCCCCTTTTCCCTCCATAGCCGGAGCGTTTTGAGTTGTTAATATTTTTGTTAGTTTAGTAGTCAGGTTAGATCTGTTTTGATAGCCTGTTTTGTTTCTCCCGTTTTGGACCCCCTCCCCTTCTGAGAATAAACAACTGTTTTCAGTAATCCTGCATCTGTGTCCAGAGTCCTAGTCGGGTCTTGACATAAACACTTGTAGTTTATGGATGATTGATTTGGTGGTTTTCCAGGTTTCACAGCCATAAAGGACAGACTTTACATTTGTATTGAAGATTCTGATGTTGGTGTTTCTGGAGAGCTGGGAAGAGAGCCATTCAGGTCGGAGAGTTCCAAAGGCATGTCTCGACCACATCTTCCAGGGGGTGCTCTTCGATTGTGATAGGTTGATAGGATTTGGTGTTGAGCCTCATGACCTTGGTCTTCCCAGTGTTTATCCTGAGGCCTATCTGTTTACTGTGTTCATGCAATCTGGCGGTCTTGTGTTGAATGTGTGTGTGTGTGTGTGTGTGTGTTCCTGAGATCAGAGCCAGGTGGTCAGCAAATCAGCTGATACTTCCAAGGCCACCTGGGTCAAGACGAGTGGAAGTTAGCAGAACCATCTAGGCTGCACCACTACATGGACGACCCCACAGACGTCTCCGGCCAGCAGTGGACAACCCTCAACCGCTTGAGGACCAGCGTCGGACGCTACGGAGCAGCAATGAAGAGGTGGGGACTTGCGGAAGATGTGGGAGTGTGGGGACCCAGTCCAGACAGTAGGGCATATAGTAACTAGTTGCCCCAAACACCGGTCACCGAATGGCGAACAAGGTCTGATTGACCTGGACGATGACACGTTGACCTGGCTCGCCTCAACAGAGCTGAAAATCTAAAGAAAAAAACTGTTGCACAGCAGCTAAATGAACACTTAGTGACTAACAATCTCTGTGAACCTTTTCAATCCGGTTTCAGGGCAAATCACTCTACGGAGACAGCCCTCGCAAAAATGACTAATGATCTATTGCTAACGATGGATTCTGATGCGTCATCTATGTTGCTGCTTCTTGATCTTAGCGCCGCTTTCGATACCGTCGATCATAATATTTTATTAGAGCGTATCAAAACACGTATTGGTATGTCAGACTTAGCCTTGTCTTGGTTTAACTCTTATCTTACTGACAGGATGCAGTGCGTCTCCCATAACAATGTGACCTCGGACTATGTCAAGGTAACGTGCGGAGTTCCCCAGGGTTCGGTTCTTGGCCCTGCACTCTTTAGTATTTACATGCTGCCGCTGGGTGACATCATACGCAAGTACGGTGTTAGCTTTCACTGTTATGCTGATGACACTCAACTCTACATGCCCCTAAAGCTGACCAACACGCCGGACTGTAGTCAGCTGGAGGCGTGTCTTAATGAAATTAAACAATGGATGTCCGCTAACTTTTTGCAACTCAACGCTAAGAAAACGGAAATGCTGATTATCGGTCCTGCTAGACACCAACATCTATTTAATAATACCACCTTAACATTTGACAACCAAACAATTAAACAAGGAGACTCGGTAAAGAATCTGGGTATTATCTTCGACCCAACTCTCTCGTTTGAGTCACACATTAAGAGTGTTACTAAAACGGCCTTCTTTCATCTCCGTAATATCGCTAAAATTCGTTCCATCTTGTCCACTAGCGACGCTGAGATCATTATTCATGCGTTCGTTACGTCTCGTCTCGATTACTGTAACGTATTATTTTCGGGCCTCCCTATGTCTAGCATTAAAAGATTACAGTTGGTACAAAATGCGGCTGCAAGGCTTTTGACAAAAACAAGAAAGTTTGATCATATTACGCCTATACTGGCTCACTTGCACTGGCTTCCTGTGCACTTAAGATGCGACTTTAAGGTTTTACTACTTACGTATAAAATATTACACGGTTTAGCTCCAGCCTATCTCGCCGATTGTATTGTACCATATGTCCCGACAAGAAATCTGCGTTCAAAGAACTCCGGCTTATTGGTGATTCCCAGAGCCAAAAAAAAGTCTGCGGGCTATAGAGCGTTTTCTATTCGGGCTCCAGTACTCTGGAATGCCCTCCCGGTAACAGTTAGAGATGCTACCTCAGTAGAAGCATTTAAGTCCCATCTTAAAACTCATTTGTATAATCTAGCCTTTAAATAGACCCCCCCTTTTTTAGACCAGTTGATCTGCCGTTTCTTTTCTTCTCTCCTCTTCTCCCCTGTCCCTTGCGAGGGGGAGTCGCATAGGTCCGGTGGCCATGGATGAAGTGCTGGCTGTCCAGAGCCGGGACCCCGGGTGGACCACTAGCCTGTGCATCGGTTGGGGACATCTCTGCGCTGCTGACCCGTCTCCGCTCGGGATGGTTTCCTGTTGGCCCCGCTGTGGACTGGACTCCCGCTGATGTGTTGGATCCACTGTGGACTGGACTTTCACAATGTTATGTCAGACCCACTCGACATCCGTTGCTTTCGGTCTCCCCTAGAGGGGGGGGGTTACCCACATATGCGGTCCTCTCCAAGGTTTCTCATAGTCATTCACCGACGTCCCACTGGGGTGAGTTTTTCCTTGCCCGTATGTGGGCTCTGTACCGAGGATGTCGTTGTGGCTTGTACAGCCCTTTGAGACACTTGTGATTTAGGGCTATATAAATAAACATTGATTGATTGATTGATTGAAAGACACACGACAGAAGAAGAAGCTAAATCAAGGTCTTCTAGTTGTTCAAAAGGGTTCCTTCACCCACGTGGAGAGTAGGAACTCCTACGTCCGCATACTGGTCCTGGACTTCACTTCTCCCATCAACACCATCATCCCACAGACCCTGGTGAAGAGCTGCACATGCTAGGGCTGAATCCCTCACCGAGTAACCGGGTCCTGGACTTCCTGACCTACAGACCACCGACTGTCAAGACCCACAACACAGTCTCCTCTTCCATCATTCCCAGGGATGTGTGCTGAGGCCCCTCCTCTTCCCACTACTGACCTAGGACTGCTTTGCCAAACCCCGGCTGTCAGATTGTGGATTTT
>NC_084747.1:2317386-2332386 GCF_033978785.1 Entelurus aequoreus
TATATATATATATATATATATATATATATATATATATATATATATATATATATATATATATATATATATATATATATATATATATAGCTAGAATTCACTGAAAGTCAAGTATTTCATACATATATATATATACATATATATATATGTATTAGGGATGTCCGATAATGGCTTTTTGCCAATATCCGATATGCCGATATTGTCCAACTCTTTAATTACCGATACCGATATCAACCGATACCGATATCAACCGATATATACAGTCGTGGAATTAACACATTATTATGCCTAATTTGGACAACCAGGTATGGTGAAGATAAGGTACTTTTTTTTTTTTTAAATGAATCAAATAAAATAAGATAAATAAATTAAAAACATTTTCTTGAATAAAAAAGAAAGTAAAACAATACAAAAACAGTTACATAGAAACTAGTAATGAATGAAAATGAGTAAAATTAACTGTTAAAGGTTAGTACTATTAGTGGAGCAGCAGCACGCACAATCGTTTAGTCTACCGTAAAGCAGTTTGTCTGCCGTAAACAGCAATGTTGTGACACTCTTAAACGGGACAATACTGCCATCTACTGGATAACCTCCAGAACACTGAAATTCAAGTATTTCTTTTATTTATATGTATAATAAAATAAATATATATATATATATATAGCTAGAATTCACTGAAAGTCAAGTATTTCATATATATATATATATACATATATATATATATATGTATTAGGGATGTCCGATAATGGCTTTTTGCCGATATCCGATATGCCGATATTGTCCAACTCTTTAATTACCGATACCGATATCAACCGATACCGATATCAACCGATATATACAGTCGTGGAATTAACACATTATTATGCCTAATTTGGACAACCAGGTATGGTGAAGATAAGGTACTTTTTTTTTTTTTTAAATGAATCAAATAAAATAAGATAAATAAATTAAAAACATTTTCTTGAATAAAAAAAGAAAGTAAAACAATACAAAAACAGTTACATAGAAACTAGTAATGAATGAAAATTTGTAAAATTAACTGTTAAAGGTTAGTACTATTAGTGGAGCAGCAGCACGCACAATCATGTGTGCTTACGGACTGTATCCCTTGCAGACTGTATTGATATATATTGATATATAATGTAGGAACCAGAATATTGATAACAGAAAAGATACAACCCTTTTGTGTGAATGAGTGTAAACGGGGGAGGGAGGTTTTTTGGGTTGGTGCACTAATTGTAAGTGTATCTTGTGTTTTTATGTTGATTTAATAAAAACCAAAAAAAACAAAACAACAACAACAACAAAAAACGATACCGATAATTTCCGATATTACATTTTAAAGCATTTATCGGACATCCCTACTTGCAACCTCACTTCAGAATGCAAAACACAAAGTAAAACAAATATTTTACTTTTGTAGTTGTGAGGACCACACAAGTTAAAAGATCCTCACAGAAAGGGTGCTTTATCAAGTGTATGTCCACACAAGGACGGTGAGACAAGTGCACACATGCACGCACACTTGCACGCGGGGTAAAAGCGTTGGTAGTTCATTGGAGACCCAAGAGTTCACGTTGGTGTTGATCAAAGTGCTCCACTTAGTCGAGCAGTCATTACATTTATGGACGCCATTCACGGTGTTTTAGACGAGTAGAAGGAGGGTGTACAAGTTTTTAAAAAAAAGGGTAAAACAAGGAAAGGGTGTCACGACAAAAGCTCCGGTGAGGAGGCGCAGCGCAGTCATGGAGGGTCGCGGCCAGGAAGATTAGCAGGCGGCTAACAAGCGCTGACACAACTGTGCTGATCTCCAGAGAGCCGCAACACTAAAAGCAATTAGCCGCCGTGACTCATGAATAACCACAACTGGCCTTTTATGCATCCCATTTAGTGTCATGTAGGAGAACAAACTGTTGATGCACGCACTAATGGCTGCAGGGCCTTACGAGTCACACCACGTCGCTAGTAGCGACATTATCGCCTCCATCTGCTCTCATTGTCCGAGCTGCTGTCTGTTCGGGTGTTGCTGTGTCGGCTCACCGGGTTTCATGTTCCTCTCCTGGAGCACCGACAGCCACTTGGCCCCCGTGCCGAAGACGGTGATGCTGTTCACAACAAGGACAGAAAGATAAGACACCATCAGATAGAGGACCTTTCAAACCCTTTCAAATAGCCACGTTACGGATGGCGTCGCAGATAACCGTCCCACTTCTGACACCGCAGTCATGGTGTGCCCTGCTGTGTTTACAACTGTCGTGACGTTACACTCCTCCCCCCTTCCAGAGACGGATGGACCCATGTCCCACACCATCCAATCATCATGTACTGACTTCATGGCTAATCATCCCACTTCTGACACCAGTCATAGTGTGCGCGGTTGTATTTACAACTGTAGTGACATTACACTCCTCTCCCTTTCCAGAGACGGATGGACCCATGTCCCACACCATCCAACCACCATGTTCTGACTCCATGGCTAATCATCCCACTTCTGACACCAATCATAGTGTGCCCTATTGTATTTACAACTGTAGTGACATTACACTCCAACTTCCAGAGACGGATGGACCCATGTCCCACACCATCCAATCATCACGTTCTGACTTCATGGCTAATTATCCCACTTCTGACACCAGTCATAGTGTGCCCTATTGTATTTACAACTGTAGTGACATTACACGTCATCTTCCAGAGAAGGATGGACCCTTGTCCTTGTCCCACACCATCCAATCATCATGTACTGACTTCATGGCTAATCATCCCACTTCTGACACCAGTCATAGTGTGCCCTATTGTATTTAGAACTGTAGTGACATTACACTCCATTTTCCAGAGACGGATGGACCCATGTCCCACACCATCTAATCATCATGTTCTGACTTCATGGCTAACCATCCCACTTCTTACAACGCAGTCATGGTGTGCCCTGCTGTGTTTACAACTGTAGTGACGTTACACTCCTCCCCCCTTCCAGAGACGGACGGACCAATGTCCCACACCATCCAATAATCATGTTCTGAATTCATGGCTAACAATCCCACTTCTGACACCACAGTCATAGTGTCCCTTATTGTGTTTTATACACTAGTGACGTCCCACAGCTTCTCCTTCCAGAGACAGGCCCATGCCCCACACCTTCAAATCATAATGGTTTGACTTCATGGCTAACCATCCCACTTCTGACACCACAGTCATGGTGTGCCTTATTGTGTTGAAAACAGTACTGACTTCACACTCCCCCTTCTATAGACAGGCCTCTGTCCCACACCATCCAATCATAATGGTCTGACTTCATTGCTAACCGTCCCACTTCTGACACCACAGTCATGGTGTGCTCTACTGTGTTTACAACTGTAGTGACGTTACACTCCTCCCCCCTTCCAGAGACAGACGGACCAATGTCCCACACCATCCAATAATCATGTTCTGATTCCATGGCTAACAATCCCACTTCTGACACCACAGTCATGGTGTGCCCTATTGTGTTTAGAACTGTAGTGACGTCCCACTGCTTCTCCTTCCAGAGACAAGCCCATGTCCTACGTTCTGACTTCATGGCTGACCATCCCACTTCTGGCACCAAAGTCATAGTGTGCCTTATTGTATTTAGAACTGTAGTGACATTACACTCCATCTTCTAGAGACAGCTGTGCCCATGTCCCACGCCATCCAATCATCATGTTCTGACTTCGTAGCTAACCATCCCACTTCTGACACTAGCCGTAGTGTGCCTTATTGTGTTTAGAACTGTAGTGACATTGCACTCCTCCATTTTCCAGAGACGGATGCCCCACACCCTCCACTCATCATGTTCCGACTTCATGGTTAACCATCCCACTTCTGACACCAGTCATAGTGTCCCTTATTGTATTTAGAACTGTAGTGACATTACACTCCATCTTCTAGAGACAGCTGTGCCCATGTCCCACGCCATCCAATCATCATGTTCTGACTTCATAGCTAACCATCCCACTTCTGACACCAGTCGTAGTGTGCCTTATTGTATTTAGAACTGTAGTGACATTGCACTCCTCCACTTTCCAGAGACGGATGTCCCACACCCTCCACTCATCATGTTCCGACTTCAAGGCTAACCATCCCACTTCTGGCACCAAAGTCATAGTGTGCCTTATTGTATTTAGAACTGTAGTGACATTACACTTCATCTTCTAGAGACAGATGTGCCCATGTCTCACACCATCCAATCATCATGTTCTGACTTCATGGCTAACCATCCCACTTCTGACACCACAGTCATGGTGTGCACGATTGTATTTAGAACTGTAGTGACACTACACTCCATCTTCCAGAGACGGATGTCCCACACCCTCCACTCATCATGTTCCGACTTCATGGCTAACCATCCCACTTCTGACACCAGTCATAGTGTGCCTTATTGTATTTAGAACTGTAGTGACATTACACTTCATCTTCTAGAGACAGATGTGCCCATGTCTCACACCATCCAATCATCATGTTCTGACTTCATGGCTAACCATCCCACTTCTGACACCACAGTCATGGTGTGCACTATTGTATATAGAACTGTAATGACATTACACTCCATCTTCTAGAGACGGATGTCCCGCACCTTCCACTCATCATGTTCCGACTTCATGGCTAACCATCCCACTTCTGACACCAGAAAGCAGTTGCAATGAGTTGAGAAAAAGAACATCCCCTAATGATGAACATCACATCTTAGTGAATCAGACGATGCATTAGCGAAGAGGAAAAGCGAGGGTTTATGATGCGACTGCGATCTCTCTGAACTAATGCGGCGCTCGATTGGTTTCCCCTTAAATCCCCGCACAGCGAGCCTCTCTCGCTGCGTAAAGGGCACGGCGAGCAGACGCCTCTCGCCCTTCATCCCATCTGCTCCAGTGGAGCTGCTCGGCAGACTCCATCATTGTTTAAATATAAATAAGGCAGGACGAGGACGAGCGCGTGTTCAGCGAAGCGTCGGCGAGAGATGAGGGATAACCAAAGGCAAAAAAGCCATCGGGGATCAACTTTGGTTTGCGCAAACATTAAAAAGAGTCAAAGATAACGGAGGACGGCGCGGCTTTGGGAGGCGAGTGTGGCGGAAGGTACCGTGGAACCGCCATGGTTTGTTCATCAAAACCGTCATGTCGCCGTGGTAACCACCGCTGTCAATCAAAAAAAGGGGAGGTGAGATGGTGTTTTTGTTGAAAAACAACTGAAATGATTGGCATTTAAAAGAACAACAATAAAAACAATTAAAAATAAATTATTTTATTGTTTCATTTTGATTTTTTTATTTATATTTTTTCATTTCCTAAAAAAATTATAATAATACTTTTTTTTTTTTTTTAAATAAAATTTAAAAAATAAAATTAAAAGAAATAATAAAATATTTAGCTTGGGAGGCGAGTCTTCAAAAAGGCAGCATATATACATTTAAAAGAACAACAATAAAAAAAAATGTAAAAATACATTATTTTATTGTTTCATTTTGACTTTTTTATTTATATTTTTTCACTTTCTAAAAAAAATAACAATACATATTTAAAAAAAAAAAAAAAAAACGAACTTAAAAGAAATAATAAAATATTTAGCTTGGGAGGCGAGTCTTCAAAAAGGCAGCACAGTGTAGAGTCCCTATTTTATTATTAGTGCCACCATATTTTCGGCTTCTATGGTCGTCATCACAGTTTCCTTCTGTGATGACATCAACAACCTTATTTGTTCATACGAAAAAAAAAAAAAGCTACAGTCGTAAGTAAAAAAAAAATATTACAATGCACCATGACTAGGGAAGGTTGTTATCAATGGGTCATAAAATAATCATTCAGTGAGCAAGTTGTTGCATTTTTTCTTAGTTTTTGCACCATGACTAGGGAAGGTTGTTTTTATTTGGTCATAAAAGAATCATTCAGTGAGCAAGTTGTCTGTTGACATTTTGTGTTGGCTGCATTTTTTGTTTGTTTTCGCACCATGACTAGGGAAGGTTGTTTTGAATGGGTCAAAAAATAATAATAAAGTGAGCAAGTTGTCTGTTGACATTTTGTGTCCGTTGCATTTTTTGTTTGTTTTTGCACCATGACTAGGGAAGGTTGTTTTCATTGGGTCAAAAAATAATAATAACGTGAGCAAGTTGTCTGTTGACATTTTGTTTTGGTTGAAGTTTCTGGTTGTTTTTGCACCATGACTAGGGAAGGTTGTTTCCATTGGGTCATTAAATAATAATTCAGTGAGCAAGTTGTCTGTTGACATTTTGTGTTCGTTGCGTTTTTTTGTTTGTTTTTGCACCATGACTAGGGAAGGTTGTTTCCATTGGGTCATTAAATAATAATTCAGTGAGCAAGTTGTCTGTTGACATTTTGTGTTTGTTGCGTTTTTTTGTTTGTTTTTCCACCATGACTAGGGAAGGTTGTTTTCATTGGGTCATAAAAGAATCATTCAGTGAGCAAATTGTCTGTTGACATTTTGTGTTTGTTGTGTTTTTGTTTGTTTTTGCACCATGACTAGGGAAGGCGGTTTTCAATGGGTCAAAAAATAATAATAAAGTGAGCAAGTTGTCTGTTGACATTTTGTTTTGTTTAAAGTTTTTGGTAGTTTTTGCACCATGACTAGGGAAGGTTGTTTTCATTGGGTCATAAAATAATCATTCAGTGAGCAAGTTGTTGCATTTTTTCTTAGGTTTTGCACCATGACTAGGGAAGGTTGTTTTTATTTGGTCATAAAATAATCATTCAGTGAGTAAGTTGTCTGTTGACATTTTGTGTTGGCTGCATTTTTTGTTTGTTTTTGCACCATGACTAGGGAAGGTTGTTTTGAATGGGTCAAAAAATAATAATAAAGTGAGCAAGTTGTCTGTTGACATTTTGTGTCCGTTGCATTTTTTGTTTGTTTTTGCACTATGACTAGGGAAGGTTGTTTTCATTGGGTCAAAAAATAATAATAACGTGAGCAAGTTGTCTGTTGACATTTTGTGTTGGTTGCATTTTTAGTTTGTTTTTGCACTATGACTAGGGAAGGTTGTTTCCATTGGGTCATTAAATAATAATTCAGTGAGCAAGTTGTCTGTTGACATTTTGTGTCCGTTGCATTTTTTGTTTGTTTTTGCACCATGACTAGGGAAGGTTGTTTCATTGGGTCAAAAAATAATAACAACGTGAGCAAGTTGTCTGTTGACATTTTGTTTTGGTTGAAGTTTCTGGTTGTTTTTGCACCATGATTAGGGAAGGTTGTTTCCATTGGGTCATTAAATAATAATTCAGTGAGCAAGTTGTCTGTTGACATTTTGCGTTTGTTTCGTTTTTTTGTTTGTTTTTGCACCATGACTAGGGAAGGTTGTTTCCATTGGGTCATTAAAATAATAATAACGTGAGCAAGTTGTCTGTTGACATTTTGTGTTTGTTGTGTTTTTGTTTGTTTTTGCACCATGACTAGGGAAGGTTGTTTTCAATGGGTCAAAAAATAATAATTCAGTGAGCAAGTTGTCTGTTGGCATTTTGTGTTGGTTGCATTTTTAGTTTGTTTTCTCACCATGACTAGGGAAGGTTGTTTTCACTGGGTCATATAAGTAAATGCTGTGCACTGATCCATTCAAAGCATAATCAAAGGCCATTGACTCACTCGATGGCGACAAAACGTCAGCATCTATGCACTGTTTTAGAACGAATGCAATCTCCCTGCGGGCAATATTTCCTTGTTCAACTCATGACGTTTCGCGGGTCAAATTGAAGACTTCGGCGGTCCATAGTTTGACCCTATTAAGAGATTAGGGTCAGCAAAAAGCAAGTCTGACTAAGTGTAAATGTCAATTATAGGACATCAGAGTCCAAAAGACAGGAAGCCTCAAGGAGAGTTTAGGACTCTGACAGATTCAGCCCCAATTAAACGGTCCGTCGTGGACTCGCAGGACGAGAGCGTAAGAATGTTCCTGTCAGCCAATCGCAGAGGCGCACTCCCACGGCGGCACTAAGGCAACGTCAGCACCTAATTGGTTGGAAAAGTCCGTGGCAGCTGAAAAGGTTCCATCCATCTTGGTGTCATCGCTCGTCGGCACCTTGATGGCCGCCGTTACTCCGCAAAGCTCGTTAACGCCGTTACCCAGTCGGAGGTTTTCGACGGAAACGACTAGAAGCACATTTGGAGCTGGTTAGTCAGCGGAACCTGCGAGACTCGGCAAACTTTCTTACCGTCCGACGTGGTCGCGGCGTTCACGTCACGCGCTTTTTCTTTGCTGACGGGACTTGGACAGCCCCGACTTTTGCTGACCACGGCACATTTCTCCCCTGACGGCCGACACAAAGCGGCAGAATTATCCAGGAAAGCGCGATGGTAATTCCCCCCCCCCCCAAAAATGACAACGCGACTGTGAAAGTGAAAGGTTGGCGCGTGCGGACGCAGAAAAGTGCTGTTGGCGTTGTTGGCGACACGAGACCTGTGCTCGCATTTCAATAAAAAGACGCTTGAAGACAGGAAGTCAACAAAGTTATCACTGTTATCATTAATATCACGGTATTGTTGAACATAAGCACTCATGCACACTTATAATCAAGTTTTATTAAAAAAACTAAATACAATTAAATGTATTTTATTTTATTATTATTTTTTATGTATATATAAGCACTCATGCACACTTATAACCAAGTTTTATTTAAAAAAATTAAACACAATTAAATGTATTTTATTTTATTATTATTTTAAATAGAGGCACTAATGCACACTTATAACCAAGTTGTATTAAAAAAAATAAACACAAATGTATTTTTTTTTTATATATATATACAAGCACTCATGCACACTTATAACCAAGTTATATTAAAAAAATTATTTACAATAAAATATATATATATATATATATATATATATATATATATATATATATGTATATATATATATATATATATATATATATATATATATATATATATATATATATATATATATATATATATATAAGCACTCATGCACACTTATAACCAAATTTTATTTTTAAAAAATACAATTTTTATTTTTTTTCATAAAAGCACTCATGCACACTCATAACCAAATTTTATTAAAAAAATAAATACAATTAATGATTTTTTGTTATATAAGCACTCATGCACACTCATAATCAAGTTTTATTTAAAAAAAAATCAAATACAATTAAAGGTTGTTTTTTTAATATAAGCACTCACGCACACTTATAACCAAGTTTTATTTAAAAAATTGAATACAATAAAAATGTGTTTTTTATATACTGTAAGCACTCATGCACACTTATAATCAAGTTTTATTTAAAAAATTAAATACAATTAAATGTATTTTATTTAATTATTATTTTTTATATATATAAGCACTCATGCACACTTATAACCAAGTTTTATTTAAAAAATTAAACACAATTGAATTTATTTTATTTTTTATTTATATATATATATATATATATATATATATATATATATATATATATATATATATATATATATATATATATATATATATATACATACATATATATATATATATACATATATATATATACATATATATATATATATATACATATATATGTATATATGTATATATATATATATATATATATATATATATATATATATATATATATATATATATATATATATATATATAAGCACTCATGCACACTTATAATCAAGTTTTATTTAAAAAATTAAATACAATTACATGTTTTTTATACAAGCACTAATGCACACTTATAACCAAGTTGTGTTAAAAAAGTTATATACAATTAAATATATTATATATATATATAAGCAGTAATGCACACTTATAACCAAGTTTTATTTAAAAAAATGTAATAAAATAAAAATTGTTTTTTATATAAGCACTCACACACACTTATAACCAAGTTTTATTTAAAAAAATGTAATACAATAAAAATGTGTTTTTATATAAGCACTCACGCACACTTATAATCAAGTTTTATTTAAAATGTAAATAAAAACATGTTTTAAAAAATATACAAGCACTCATGCACACTTATAACCAAGTTTCATTAAAAAGAATGTAATACGATTATTTTAATTGTTTTTATATAAGCACTCATGCACACTTATAACCAAGTTTCATTTAAAAAAATTTAATACAATTTTTTTTTAAAAATTTATACAAGCACTCATGCACACTTATAACCAATAAATACAATTAAATGTTATTTATGTATTTTTTGTATAAGCACTCATGCACACTTATAACCAAGTTTTATTTAAAAAATTAAATACAATTATTTTTTTCCTTTTTTGTATAAGCACTCATGCACATTTCTAACCAAGTTTTAGCGAAAAAAATATGATTTTATTTTTTTATACAAGCACTCATGCACACTTATAACCAAGTTTTACTTAAAAAATTAAATAAAATTATGTTTTTTACTTTTTTTTGTATAAGCACTCATGCACACTTCTAACCAAGATTTAGCAAAAAAAAAAATTTTTTTATTTTTTTTATACAAGCACTCATGCACAATTATAACCAAATTGTATTAAAAAAAATAAATTAAATTATTAAATTTTTTATATACATACAAGCACTCATGAACACTTACAACAAAGTTTTATTTAAAATATTAAATACAATTAACATTATTTTTTTATATAAGCACTCATGCACACTTATAACCAAGTTTTATTTAAAAAATTAAATACAATGATTTTTTTCCTTTTTTGTATAAGCGCTCATGCACACTTCTAACCAAGATTTAGCAAAAAAAAAAATTTTTTTTTTTTTATACAAGCACTCATGCACACTTATAACCAAATTGTATTCAAAAAAATAAATTCAATTATTAAATTTTTTATATACATACAAGCACTCATGAACACTGATAACAAAGTTTTATTTAAAATATTAAATACAATTAACATTATTTTTTTATATAAGCACTCATGCACACTTATAACCAAGTTTTATTTAAAAAATTAAATACAATGATTTTTTTCCTTTTTTGTATAAGCGCTCATGCAAACTTCTAACCAAGTTTTAGCAAAAAAAAATATTATTATTTTATTTTTTTATACAAGCACTCATGCACACTTATAACCAAATTGTATTTAAAAAAATAAATTCAATTATAAAAATATTTATATATATATATATACAAGCACTCATGAACACTGATAACAAAGTTTTATTTAAAATATTAAATACAATTAACATTATTTTTTATATAAGCACTCATGCACCCTTATAACCAAGTTTTATTTAAAAATTTAAATACAATAATTTGTTTACTTTTTTTTGTATAAGCACTCATGCACACTTCTAACCAAGTTTTACCAAAAAAAAATATTATCATTTTATTTTTTTATACAAGCACTCATGCACACTTATAACCAAATTGTATTCAAAAAAATAAATTAAATTATTAAATTTTTTATATACATACAAGCACTCATGAACACTTATAACAAAGTTTTTTTTAAAATATTAAATACAATTAACATTATTTTTTATATAAGCACTCATGCACACTTATAACCAAGTTTTATTTAAAAAATTAAATACAATGATTTTTTTCCTTTTTTGTATAAGCGCTCATGCACATTTCTAACCAAGTTTTAGCAAAAAAAAATATTATCATTTTATTTTTTTATACAAGCACTCATGCACACTTATAACCAAATTGTATTTTAAAAAATAAATTCAATTATAAAAATATTTATATATATATACAAGCACTCATGAACACTGATAACAAAGTTTTATTTAAAATATTAAATACAATTAACATTATTTTTTTATATAAGCACTCATGCACACTTATAACCAAGTTTTATTTAAAAAATTAAATACAATGATTTTTTTCCTTTTTTGTATAAGCGCTCATGCACATTCCTAACCAAGTTTTAGCAAAAAAAAAATTATCATTTTATTTTTTTATACAAGCACTCATGCACACTTATAACCAAATTGTATTCAAAAAAATAAATTAAATTATTAAATTTTTTATATACATACAAGCACTCATGAACACTTATAACAAAGTTTTATTTAAAATATTAAATACAATTAACATTATTTTTATATAAGCACTCATGCACACTTATAACCAAGTTTTATTTAAAAAATTAAATACAATGATTTTTTTCCTTTTTTGTATAAGCGCTCATGCACATTTCTAACCAAGTTTTAGCAAAAAAAAATATTATCATTTTATTTTTTTATACAAGCACTCATGCACACTTATAACCAAATTGTATTTTAAAAAATAAATTCAATTATAAAAATATTTATATATATATATACAAGCACTCATGAACACTGATAACAAAGTTTTATTTAAAATATTAAATACAATTAACATTATTTTTTTATATAAGCACTCATGCACACTTATAACCAAGTTTTATTTAAAAAATTAAATACAATGATTTTTTTCCTTTTTTGTATAAGCGCTCATGCACATTCCTAACCAAGTTTTAGCAAAAAAAAAAATTATCATTTTATTTTTTTATACAAGCACTCATGCACACTTATAACCAAATTGTATTCAAAAAAATAAATTAAATTATTAAATTTTTTATATACATACAAGCACTCATGAACACTTATAACAAAGTTTTATTTAAAATATTAAATACAATTAACATTATTTTTTATATAAGCACTCATGCACACTTATAACCAAGTTTTATTTAAAAAATTAAATACAATGATTTTTTTCCTTTTTTGTATAAGCGCTCATGCACATTTCTAACCAAGTTTTAGCAAAAAAAAATATTATCATTTTATTTTTTTATACAAGCACTCATGCACACTTATAACCAAATTGTATTTTAAAAAATAAATTCAATTATAAAAATATTTATATATATATACAAGCACTCATGAACACTGATAACAAAGTTTTATTTAAAATATTAAATACAATTAACATTATTTTTTTATATAAGCACTCATGCACACTTATAACCAAGTTTTATTTAAAAAATTAAATACAATGATTTTTTTCCTTTTTTGTATAAGCGCTCATGCACACTTCTAACCAAGTTTTAGCAAAAAAAAAATTATCATTTTATTTTTTTATACAAGCACTCATGCACACTTATAACCAAATTGTATTCAAAAAAATAAATTAAATTATTAAATTTTTTATATACATACAAGCACTCATGAACACTTATAACAAAGTTTTATTTAAAATATTAAATACAATTAACATTATTTTTTATATAAGCACTCATGCACACTTATAACCAAGTTTTATTTAAAAAATTAAATACAATAAAAAACATCATTCATGTATATATATATATATATATATATATATATATATATATATATATATATATATATATATATATATATATATATATATATATATATATATATATATATATATATATATATATATATATATATATATATATATATATATATATATATATATATATATATATATATATATATATATATATATATATATATATATATATATATATATATATATATATATATATATATATATATATATCCATAAGCACTCATGCACACTTATAGTCATTTTTGCAACCGTAACGACGCTGCCGGCCCGGAAAAAAGTGAGGTTTTGTCAAAGTGGAGGCGGGGCCTCGGCAAACTCACCCCAGCTGGTCGGTCAGGTTCCACAGCACGCTCGGGGTGGGCATGAGGGGCGAGCCGTCATACAGGACCACTGAAGCTCCCACTGCCAGAGCGGACACCAGCCAGTTCCACATCATCCAGCCCGTCTGACACACACACACACACACACACACACACACACACACACACACACGCACACAAGCCTTAGGATCATTACAGTTTCATTATCAATTTAAGAGTGTTTAGTTCACAAAAAGCAGGACTGGGAAGGTCGGTGTGAAAACCAGCAGCACTAAAAAGTTCACCTGCGAGATCTTAGGGCAGCACTAAAAATGACACACGGTTCCAACCTCCGGCGCGCCTAATTAAGACAAAACGCCTTCGATGGCGCCCGTGACACCGCCGCTAAAAATAGCGGGCCGACAAGTCCGGGGGACGGGGGGGGGAGGAGCTCCTGGGGACCCACCGTGGTGTAGTAGATGATGACGTCGCTGCTGGTCATGTTGCCGTGGAGGACGTGTTCTTTCAGGTGCTGGATGAGCGTGCCCTGCAAAGGTAAGGTAAGTTAAGATGAGATAAGGTCAGGACTAGGGTTGTACGGTATACACCGCGGTACTGGGATAGTATCAAAATGAATCAAAGACCGTACTACAGTATACTCTGGTTGAAAAGTACCGGTTGACATTGCTGGCTTTACGAGCAGAGGAGCATGTTGGGCAGCGCGCACACACTGAGTACTTACAAGCAGACACAGTGTGTAGACAGAAAAGGGAGAACGGATGCATTTTGGCGTGAAAAGTAAAGATAAAGGTGAAGTTATAACACTGAAACACCCTCAGGAAGAGCTGCTTTCATTTAAGACATGGCTCGCTAGCTAGCGGCTAACGTCCATCCGCAGTGTTTTAGCTAATTCTAAATCACTAATCCTCGCCTCCATGGCGACAAATAAAGTATGTTTCTTACAAGTATCATTATCACTGGAGGACGAGGAATAGCTGAACATGCTTCACTATATCATTAATATACTTTAATATACTTTGTGGTATTGAATTGTATTTGTGGTACTATTAATATTTTAATTTGTGGTATTGTTATTATTATTATTGTTTGTGGTATTACTACTATGATCATTTGTGGTATTCTTATTATTATCCTTATTGGAATTATTAGTAATATTATTTGTGGTATTATTATTAATATAATTTGTGGTATTATTATTAATATAATTTGTGGTGTTATTATTATTATCATTAGTGGTGTTATTATTAATATAATCAGTGGTGTTATTATTAATATAATTTGTGGAGTTATTATTAATATAATTAGTGGTGTTATTAGTAATATCATTTGTGGAGTTATTATTAATATAATTAGTGGTGTTATTAGTAATATAATTTGTAGAGTTATTATTAATATAATTTGTGGTGTTGTTATTAATAT